>NC_136503.1:37028252-37045752 GCF_053919585.1 Euprymna scolopes
CCTTTAACAGCCAAATTTCGGGCCGAAAACCGATCACATAGATTTTTCCAAATCTCAGTACCCTGTATATCAAATTTCGAGTCTGTAGACTTTCCCAAAATCTCAGTACCCTGTATACTAAATTTCGAGTCTGTAGACTTAAAATTGACAGAGTTATTGCGTAGGGAAATGTACACACACAGACGTACAGACAAACAGACACTTTCACTTTTATAGATATACTAGCATGGGCGCCCGGCGTTACCCGGGTGTTTGGATGTGTATGTTGAGCAAAAGAAAAAAAACGTGGTAGTAGGAAGGCAGACTCGAACCCGTACCACAAAGGAGGAAAAGAATGTGGTTAAACCTAACGTTTATGCTGTTACGACCACCGCCAAACTGGAAGCGACATTTTTTTTAAATTAAGGCTAGACAATCTAAAGGAGAGAATAACTTTAAAAAAATATCGACGAAAAAAGTGCCCCCCCCCCTGTAGAAAAGTGCCTAGTTGAAGGGGAAGATATTAATGTTTTTAACCAATTTTTCGATATTTGTCGTATGAAAGATCGAACTTTAAAACGATACTGATCTTGGTAAAATCCGTGGCCTCTATTGAAGGTTTAAGGCAGACATGCAAACATACATACATACATACATTTATATATTGGTAACTAAAAATTTTCGACTCAAACTGATGAAAAAGCTTGCCCTATCTATGAATACCCTTTATGTCAAATTTCAAATATTTAGACCAGAAATTGTTTGAGTAATTTGAAAGAGACCGCAGAGGTCCATTTTTTAAAAAAACTTTGACCGCTATTATGACCCCTTAACATTTATTGTTTTGGGCTCAAATCAAGTTACTAAGTTAGATCCATGTCCAAGGAAGCTATATATAAAATTTCAAGTGCGTAGACCCAAAATTGTCGGAGGAGTTTGGTAGAGTTCTCAAAGGTCAAATCGTTGAACTTTGACCTTCTTAATCACCAAATTTCGTGCCGAAAACCGATCACATCGATTTTCCCAAATCTCAGTAACCTGTATATCAAATTTCGAGTCTGTAGACTAAAAATTGACAGAGTTATTGCGTAGGGAAATGTACACAAACACAAAGACACACAGATACACAGACACGTTCACTTATATATATATATATATATATATAAGTTTAGTGCTTATATTTAAATTCTGAAAAAAAAACACAACATATAGACACATATATTCGAATTAAGAATTTATTGTTTGACAAAAGGAATATATAGAAGGGGTTATGTTGATTTCCTTAATCCATCGATTTTCAATAAAGGCTCATATCCCCAGAGGAAATGAAATGCGGTTAGCAAAATGTTCCGCTGTGAATAGACGCTTATTTTGTTTTTCAGCACAAATATTGAAAATAGTTTTTTAAGTGGTGAATGATAATTATATGGAATTAATTATAGGAAAAGGGAATTTGATACAACCTGGGTAGTCCATTATCGGAAGGAGTACAATGTCCTCCGGGATTATAAATCCAGGTGGACAGAATATTGTACCAGAGGAAAAGGCAGTAGTCCCATATAACAAAAACGCTTGGTTGCTCCTTATTGATTTTCTGAAAGGTATACGAGGCAGCCGTATTCGTTGATGCGTTGAGAGTGTTTTCGTAGATGAAGTCCAAAATCTTTTTAGGCTACTTCAAGTAATATCTATCAAGATCTTTCTAATCAGTGTCTTATTTCGATTATATATATATATATATATATATATATATATATATATATATATATATATATGCATATCTCTCTCTGTCTATATATATATATATATATATATATATATATATATATATATATGTGCATATCCGTATATATATCCATATCTTTATATATTCATATCTATATATATGCATATATATATGCACATATATATATGCATATATATATATGTGTACATATATATGTATATCCATGTATGTATTTAAATGTATAGGTATCTATATGTGTGCGTGTGTGTGTGTTGCATTCAAACAATATATGGTTAAGCGTTAGTTTTAATCGTTTAGAACTCCTTTTAAAGCTTCACCACTCACTCATTTTGCGACCAAATTTCAAACAATTATTACAGTTCATAGGTCACCTTCTCAGATATATTGTGAAATAAAAAGTTGTAATTCTCGTTCATTAAAACAAAAGTTATAATAAATTTACTGGTCTTCAAAAGTATTCAGAATAAGTAAGGAAAGTAAGGCACGGTTTCTTCTGGTTGGCTGTTGATTAACAAAGCATTTTTTTCACCGTCGACACCTTCATAAATCATAGCAGGAATGTCGCTTGGATGCCATCTTATTTGGGTTATATATAGAGAGAGTTAACAAAAGTGGTGCTCTTTCCTGTGCTAGAGCTGATAATCTTTCGCTTACGACGTCGCCCGTTTATTCTGTTTCTCTCTTTTTGTCCTTTCTTTCTGTTTATTTACTTAATTATGCCTTTTATTTTATTTTTTATTTAGTCAATTTAAGAAATTGGAAATAATTTTTTCATGGATTGATGACAATGCGTATGATATTGAACACAAACAAGAAAATGTTATTTCAAAGCAAAGCCTGAAAAAATCATGGATTACATAGAAAAATGCGAACATCGAAAAGTAATATAGTTAAGATTAAACTGAGACAAGTAAAAGGATTAGTTGTTAAAGCTGGAAACGAAAAAGACAAGATATTCTGGTAAAAAAATATCATGAATTTATAACGTAAAATATTGCAGCATTTAGAATTTTTTTAAAAATTTGACGTTATATATAAATTCTTAATGGTGCAATATTTGAAGTTATAAATTTATTATTTTTTACAAGGGAAAATAATATGTATGTGCAAAAAAAAGGAGTAAAATAATAGGATTATAAAAATAATAGGGTCTATGTTTATAAACACTGGGTTATCATAATTTTTAAATGTATTTGAAAGATAGAGGCATAAGTTAATCTCTAAAAGTAAAAAAATGTATTTTTACATGTGAAATAAAGGTTATAATAGAAAAATGCCTAACACCCGAAAATTCAGTTACATTTTAAATTTAAATTAATTGCTTATAAATATTCCTTATAAATATTAGTTTTCTGAAACTATTTAAAATATAATTAGTAAATTAAAGTTTTTAGTTACTGAATTTAAAAACACCCACTTTCTTTTTAATCAAAAATTGCATAATTCTAAAAAAAAAAAGTTTAGTAACAAAAAACGGCATTCAATCAGTACAAACGACCGAATTTCTACTGTAGCCATTAAAAGTCAATTTTATTTTTAAATTTATATAGACATTGAAATATCATTATACTTTAATTTCTGTATTTTTGGAGATTATAAAAAGTTCATTAACTTAAGTAGATCGTTTTATGATAAGAGAAAAGAAACTATTTAATTAGAATATTTTTCAATGTATACCATTAAAATTTTATTTTTATCTAAAATGATTCGTATTTAACTTGGTATTAGTTTTAAATACAGAGCCATTTTAACAATAGCCAACACTTTTGTTAGTCATTATTAAAAATTCAGTAATATTCTGAAACATTTTTGTTAGTCATTATTAAAAATTCAGTAATATTCTGAAATATTGATAATGTTCGTTTATCAATGTTTGCCCTTAGAATCTGAAATAAAACTTTTTTAAAAAAAGTTTTATTTCAGATTTTAAAGGCAAACATTGATAAACGAACATTATCAATATTTCAGAATATTACTGAATTTGTGCATTTTTAATAATGACTAACAAAAATGTTGCCTACAGCGTCAATTTTATTTATTTATTTATTTATTCATTTTTACATGATGATTCGATGTATTCTTATACGTGTCGTAAGGAAAAAATTAAATTGATTCCTTCGAAATAAAAATGAGTATATTTTAAGTGTGAAAAGGCCAGTTAATTACTGGGAACCTCAAACCAAAAGTGAAGAAATGAGCACAAAATCAGTGGCGTCAGCAATTGTGTTAACTATACGAAGCTTTCAATAAATATGGAACAGCAGAAACAACTTAATACGTTTTTAAAAATTGTTGTTTTTTTTTTAAATCCAAAGGAAATAACATGTTATAATTTTGTTAAATTTGGAAATTTGCACAAATAATACAATTATTAAAATATGTATCATTTTTTTTTTTTAAATATTTATATATTTATATACTCGCTGGGCTAATATTTTTACGGAATAAAAAGTCCCAACTTGGGAATATATAACCAATGAATTAAGCACATATTGATCATTCCCAAATATAAAACAAGAATTATAATTCATATCTAATGTCGGGGTGGTTCTTGGCTATACACCAAGACGCTTCTAGATGGCCTCTACCAAATACCAGATAGGCAAACCATAGGCTAACGTGTAAATTTTGGTACTTTACAATTTCCGTAGATTTCTTTGGTAAAAAAGCGTTAAAAGCAATTTCGCCAACAATAATTAACAAAGGTATTGACGATTAAATATTTTATATTAGTGTCGAATTTACTATTTTAAAATTACCAATAGTCATTTTATATTATATTAAAATAGTTTTTTAAATTGTAAAACGATACTCTAGTTTCTATGTTTAGAATTGAGCTTTTCAGAATGATCGAATTTAAATCATTTACTTTTTTAAAAATTAGTTATTTTCGAGAATATTTTTATTTGCGATTCCACTGATTATCCTTATCCTTACTGTATATAATATTTTGATTGCTGAAATTCCCATCTGGACCAAATTAACGTAGGTTTGCATTAACAGATGTCACATACAAATTTATTGCGTCTAAACTATTACCCACCATCTTATGGAACTTTTGCACGCTGTTACAGACGCATTTAGTCGTGATATTAAAATGCTAGATTCCATCCGTGGAGAACCACCATCACAATCGCAACATTATAAGAGTGAAGAAGTCCCTACTTTTCTCTATATATTTAGTCCTACCACTGCTACCAGTTGTCACCGGGTATGAGTCTGCATTTTTCTACTACAGTGCGATTATACTTTTCGTAACTGCAAGATTATATACACAGACATAACATATTCCTTGTGATTTCCGCATCAAAATTATTAACTTCTCCCCGACAATGTTCCGGCTTTTACGATTACCTGAAACCGGACATTCTCATATTCCGGAATGAAACTAATCCTACATTAACGAACACTTCTAAAATGTGATAGACACTAATGTTAAGACGATCACCATTTATCGATTATTAATCGTTCAGAAACAGACATTTACATATTGGTAACCTCATATAACGCCACAGACATTCACAGGTAAAAACTTGCATAAATACGGTCCACTTTTCCATACATCGATTATCTACACTTCTGTTGCTATCCGCAGGACATACTAGCGAGCGCTAAATAAACTATTAACCGCTCATAAACAAGCAGTTAATTACTGATAGCCTTATTTCATGGAACTAACTTGCGCAAGTAAAATAATTCATATATAAACACAGTCTTCTCCGTATATGCTTGTAACTATTAATAAACAATTAAAATTGTTTTGTTTACACAAAAGAAACGAAATAGGTAAATACTGTCGGATAAAAATTCACGGCTATAATATTCTTAGCTAATTCTCATTTATTATCGGATTACCATGGCTAAATGCTAAAAATAATCGTCCGCGTCCATAAAACCAAAAACGTCAAATCGGAAATTCGAAAACATAATGAAACGAATTTTATTTTTATTACGACAATTTGCTAAGAAGTTTAAAGCCAGGATTTTCTATTCGACAGTTTAAAGGCCTTTTTTCTTCTTTTTTTTACATAGGCATCACCACATTATAAAGGCCAAGAGGCCACTCAAGGATAAGGGTTAAAGAGTGTACAGTAGAAATTGGACATTATAGTAATCATTAGTAATGAAAATTTGGTAAAGTTGATAACTTATATGGAACGGCTCATCAAGAACTTATTTACGTTAGACTTGAAGACAACCATATTGTAGTCAGCCGGAAAGCAGGAAAACGGAAGACAATTCCACAGGCGTGCAGTTCTAAGAAAGAAGCTTTGTTCATGGAATCTACGTTTAGGTTTAGGCACAGATAAAGAGTGGGGGGGAATTATTGATAGTGCTTACAGCTAGACGAGTGTATCTTGTGAAAGTTTGGCGAGGGGGGACCATAGATTGAAGCTCATTCGAACACTGTCCATGAAAATAACGATACATCAGAGACAAACTCGCAACATCTCTTCTGTGAGATAAAGGTTGCAAGGAAGAGAAAAGGACATCTCCTACGAGGCTACAAAGTCTATTTTGAACTCTATCAAGGCAGGCCAAGTCCTTTCTAGCAGCTCCTGCCCAGATGTGGCAACAGTATTCCATCCTTGGACGTACCTGGCTCTTATATAGATAGAGAATAGCATCAGCAGTGAGATATCTACTGGATCGATAGAAAGATCCCACCATTTTTCCAGCGGCCTTGGCAACAGATTTGATGTACGTGTTCCATTTAAGATCAGGAGTAATGGTCAAGCCAAGAAGTTTGTCAAAACTTGAGGCCTCCTGAAGACAAGAGCCATTCATTTCAATTGATGTCAGATGTGGATCAGAATGTTGATGATGTAAAGAGAGAGCTTGGTTTTAGATGCATTAAAAGTAACCAGCCATTCTTTACCCCATTGTACTACGTGCTCAAGATCAGAAGAGAGAGAATTGGAGAGAACTTGGTCGTTTACTGTCTTAGATGTGCTACCATAAATGGTAGTGTCGTCAGCATAGATGTCTACAAATGATGTAAGGATGTGCTTTGGAAGATCATTAATGTAGATCAGGAAAAGAGTTGGGCCCAGGATGGACCCCTGAGGGACACCGGCATTAATACTGTGAGCTTCAGATTTTTGCCCCTCAACTACTACTCTTATGAACCTATCAGAAAGAAATGATTTAATAATTGAGAAGACATTTCCAGCAATACCATAGCTAGAGATCTTATGAAGTAAACCTTTATGCCATACCCTATCAAAGGCCTTAGATATGTCAAGAGCAATTGCCCTAGAAAGGTTGCCTCCGTCGAGAGATTTGCTAATCCTATGAGATATAACTGTAAGCACATCTGCTGTAGATCTAGCAGAACGGAAACCATATTGAGTGTCACTAAGAAGTTTATTTTTGTTGAGATGGTTGATTACTTCTGTATTTAACACAGATTCCAGCAACTTACTCATGACGCACAAGAGACTTATTGGCCTGTACTGAGAGGGGGATGAGCGATCACCTGAATTCTTAAATACAGGGCATACTGATGAAATTTTCCAGGGAGATGGGAAACTATTCTCCTTAAGACAACGTTTAAACAGTTTTGTAAGTATGGGCGCTAGTTCAGGTTGAAGTTTTTTGAGTACTATAATTGGAATACCGTCAGGGCCAGTTGCTTTACTGGAATCAAGGTTTTTGATTAGCTTGGCAACATCACGTACAGATATACGTATATCACATAGCGTGTTTTCTGATACAGGAGGAAATATTGGGGGAAGGCCTTTGATGAGTTGTATTAACAAACGATCAAAATTGCTTTGTTTATAAAAAAATAAACGAAATATGTAAAGCCTTTAAACTGTCGCATTTACGGCTTTAAAATTCTTAGCAAATTCTCAGTTAATAATTCTTGTGTATTACTTATTTGTCGTGTTATTTGGCCAATAGAGTCGCGTTATGTATTTCTTACATTTTCAGTGAATTTTATTCAAGTACGCATGGAAAAAATAAAAGAATTAATAATTTTATTTCATTTTAGTAAGAAAGATAACGAATCAGTAATTCGTTCTTACTAAAATAACAATAGGGGAAATACATCTTCTCTAATAAAAAATAAAGTTCGTTTCATTTTATTTCCGATGTTTAAGTTTAATGAATGCGGTCGATTTCTTTCGCAGTGATTTGGCCAGGGTATTTCGATATCGACATTTACCAGTATCGTCCCCACCCCCTCAAATAAAAACCTACCATGAAACAAATACATGGGTACTTGTGCTCTTTTGCCCCCGTGCTGAAATAATAAGGTTATTATTTTGAAAGCCATTCTTAACATGGAGATGGCAGGGTGTTTGGGAACTATTCTATGCTTTCACCTAACAATTTAATAATAAAAAATGATATCAATATATATTGAATTTAACCCTAATAAAATATTTTAAAAATAGCGAGGTGGCAAAGACCCACAATCAACCAAAACATGTTCACCTTTGCTTATTTTATTTATTCATTTATTTATTTTGTTTTTTGCGCTTGCCATTTACTAGTAAGGTTGTGATGGTTACGTTTCTTGACACGCGCACACATTAACATTTTTGGGGAGGAGGGGGTAATTAACACCTTACGTCCAGCTCCACATTTTTCGTCACAATTACAACTTTTGACTTTTGCCATTTACTAATATGGTAGACGGTTAGTTTCTTTTACATGCACAGGCGTTAACATTTTTGGGGAGGGGGTAAATGTTTGCATTACGTCCACCTCCGCAGTTTTCGTTACAATGATCACTTTGAAGGTTTTTGTCTATACTGATTACGAAAATTTCATTCAAATTTTGCGCAGACAAGTGTTTCTAGAGATATAAACACATGTATTCTGCAGTGTAATTCAATGCCTGCCAGATTTGTACTCGCGCACGATACAAAAATCCACTTCTCTCCTATCGACACTGTCATCAACCATTATCAATTACGGGTGGATATGCTGCTTACGATATTCACGGTTAAATTTAGGGGATTTCTTTACCTACCACCACCAACTAAAATGGGGGTGCTCTGCTCCCATATAAATTGTTTACATGAGGATGTTGGAGGTGTCTATTCCAAGGCGAAGTTGGTGGTATCTATTCCGAAAGCTGTTATTACTATGGAGAGTTTCTATCAATCTAAACAGTTCACAAACTGAGAATCCCTAAATTCTAAAAAAAATCTGTTAAAACTTTCTATTCTTATTCTAATTGACCATTTTTCCTAATTTTATTATTGCATATGGATTTACGCATTCCCTTGTTTTCTTTTTTCAGATTCAAACATTACCTACAGGTTATCAACAACCGTAGTTTACTTTTTTGCGAGGGGGGGGGGCTTTCACAGTGCAACGCCGATTAACGGGTCCTGCTAGTATTATATATTATTTAGAAATACCGTATTTTTTACAAAATATAATAAAATAGAATTTATTTCCATTTTCTATTCATGAATACAATATCTATACGCAAAATAATTCAATGTTTAATATTTTGAATTCTTTAAATGTATAATATTTTGAAATTTTGCTCAATATATTTTGTTCAGATTTTGTAAAATGAAATATGGTGGAGGGGTTGAACATGTACAAAAAACATTCCCATCTGTATTTTACAAAGATGGAATTTGAAATATAAATTAATCCAAAGGTGAATCAGTATTGAAGATTTCATGAAAATCTGATCATTACTTGATTGTTCCTATTTACTTGCCTCACCACGAGGGCAGAGTTAGACACAAGGTCGGTTTTTAGTGTGGGGAAAATCCAACTCCCACAGAAAGGAGCACTCTGGATAGTAACAAAAATAAAAATTGTCTCAGTCATGAAGGATTTCTTCTCCACTGACCGAGGACAGATTTGGTTGCTACTAGATTTATTAAACTCGTGTATATATATATATATATATATATATATATATATATATATATATATATATATATATATATATATATATATATATATATACAGTGATGATCATATTTATTGGCACGGTAAAATAAAAGTTAAATTTTGTCTAATAAATTCTAAAAAAGGGATTAAATTAAAGAAAATAACAAAGTATATTATGTATTTTTAACTGGCCTTTCCGATGCAGCAATCGGATTTTAGAAAAAATAAATAACAAAGGAACAACAAACATAATTGCAAAAAACCCTTGTTCAAAATTATTGGCACGATTTATTTAATAATCAATTGTATAGCCTTTGGCCTTGATTACCTTCCTCAGTCGCTTTTCATAGTTTACAACCAAGTTGTTGCACTCTTCAGTAGTAATTTTAGCCCACTCTTCCTGACAATAATCCTCCAATTGAATAAGATTCTTAGGCTTCCTTTGCATTACCCTCAATTTTAATGTTCTCCATAAATTTTCAATTGGATTAAGGTCTGGGCTTTGTGATGGCCACTCCAAAACATTAATATGATTGTCCTCAAGCCATTTCTTAGTCAGTTTAGCCGAATGCTTTGGGTCATTATTTTGCATGAACCACCAACGACGACCAAGTGAGAGCTCTTTAGCAGAGTCTTTCAGGTTTTCATCCAATATTTTAACATAATCTTCCTTTTTTATGCTACCTGTGACCTTAACAAGTCGCCCTGGTCCAGAGGCAGCAAAGGATCCCCAAAACATCAAACTGCCTCCACCGTGCTTCACTGTGGGTATGGTGTTCTTAGGCAGGAAAGCTTCGCCAGATTTTCTGTAAATATAAGACACTTTATTATGGCCAAATAACTCTATTTTCGTTTCGTCAGTCCATAGAACACGTTTCCAGAATGCAACATCTTTATCAATATGACGTTTTGCAAAGGCTAGCCTTGCTTTCAGGTGCATAGGCTTCAATAAGGGAGTCTTTCTCGGACGACATGCTTTTAAACCAGCTCTCTTCAAAACTCTACCAACTGTATGTCGAGATACATTCACTCCAGAGGTGCTCTATTCATCAACAATCTCCCCAACAGAGATCCTTGGGTTTTGTTTTACTTGTCGAACAATTTTCCGTTCATCTCTTAGGGAAAGAATCCTTTTTCTCCCTCTACCCTCTAAACTCATAACGTGGCCTTGCGATTTGAACTTGTTTATTATGGCTCTAACAGTGGATTTGGGAAAGTTTAGCTTCTTTGAAATCTTATCATAGCCCTCCCCATTGGTATGGCATGCTACAACAAGCTTCCTGACGTCTTCGCTGTGTTCCTTAGTTTTAACCATGGCGATTGAAAATTATAATTTAGTCACTTATAATAGTTTTTTTTTTTTTTTTTTTTTTTTTTTATTACATTTTCACCCCAAACAAGGCAAATTGCCACTTTGGTGTAGGGGGCTACTATCAGGGGCAACAACTACTGGGGTACTATGTAGGGATTTGGGCAGCAAGGTGTCGGTTCACGTTACACTTGAACTTCTGCACGTCAGTACTGTTGGGGAAGCAGGGACCTGGAATGGAATTCCAGAGTCTTGCGGTTCTGGGGAAGAAACTATTGGAGTAAAAAGATCTTTTACATCTAGGGACCTCTACAGTGTGGGGGTGGGATCTAGTAGCCTGTCGGGTTTGTCGAGGGTGCTCGCGTCGTGGGGGCACAAGTGATTGCAGTTCATCAGAGCATTCACCACTAAAATACTTGTAGAACAGGCAGAGGGATGCAACATTTCGTCGATGGGACAGAGGCTGAAGCTTAGATGCCAGTTCAGGGCCTATCAGATTTGCGACTCTCTTTTGAACCTTGTCAAGGAGCGAGAGACTAGTAGCAGATGCACCAGCCCAGATGTGGCAGCAATACTCCATACATGGGCGAATGGTGGCCTTATAGAGGTACAGGATACTTTCGGGTGTTAGTAGTTTTCTAGCACGGTAGAGAGAGCCCACCTTTCTTGCAGCGGCCCTGGCAATGCCTTCAATGTAATTGTTCCAACTCATGTTTCCTGTGAACGTTAGGCCAAGGAGTTTGAAAGATGGACTCTCAGATAAAGAGTCGTTGGCCATTGCTATTGGTGGTAGAGAGGGTTTCTTGTAATTATTGAATGAAACTAGTTTAGTCTTGGCAGCATTGAACGCGACCAACCACTTTTGTCCCCATTCCACTACAGATTGGAGGTCTTCCTCTAGTGTTTCTGCCATTTCTTTAGAAATGTGTTCATTCGTCTTCCTGTCGTGTCTGCCATAGAGTGTAGTGTCATCAGCATATATACCCATCTCAGAGGCAATGTTGTCGGGGAGGTCATTTATGAATATCAGGAACAATAGAGGTCCAAGGATAGAACCCTGGGGCACTCCCGCATTTATATCATATTGTTTAGATGTGCGACCGTCGAGGACTACCTGGATTTTTCTCTTATCTAAGAAGGATTTAATTATGTTAAGTATTCTACCAGTGATACCGTATGATCTGATTTTACTGAGGAGACCCTCATGCCATACCCTGTCAAAAGCCTTAGATATATCTAGAGCTACCGCTCTGCCTTCCCCCGCTTTGTCCAGTGATTGGTATATACGTTCAGAGATCACGGTGAGGATGTCTGCTGTGGAACGGGCTTGTCTAAATCCATATTGTTTGTCAGTCAGTAGTTTAGCATCTGTAAGATGATGGATTAGAGCGTGGTTAATTATGGTCTCAAATATTTTGGCAAAAAGTGGAAGGAGGCTAATGGGGCGATAATTTGATGGGTCTGTCCTTTCACCAGAATTCTTGAATACTGGTACAACAGAAGCAGTTTTCCAACAGCCCGGAAAGCAAGCTTCATTAAGACATTTGTTGTAGAGTTTGGAGAGAACTGGAGCTACTTCGGCTGAGCACTTTTTTAATAGCACAGATCTAAAAATTATCTGAAAAAAATTATTCACTGAATTAGCGTTAAACAAGCATAATATGGCTATAAAAAAAGTTCAGAAAGCACGTAAACCGGAAATTGATTGATATTATACTGATACTAAAAGAAAAACAAAGCCGTGCCAATAATTTTGAACAAGGGTTTTTTGCAATTATGTTTGTTGTTCCTTTGTTATTTATTTTTTCTAAAATCCGATTGCTGCATCGGAAAGGCCAGTTAAAAATACATAATATACTTTGTTATTTTCTTTAATTTAATCCCTTTTTTAGAATTTATTAGACAAAATTTAACTTTAATTTTACCGTGCCAATAAATATGATCATCACTGTATATATATATATATATATATATATATATATATATATATATATATATATATATATATATAAAATAAAACGTTTTATTAACTATTTGCTCTTATATATATATATATATATATATATATATATATATATATATATATATATATATATATATATATATACGTAAATCGCAATATAGGCAAACAGTCGTGCGAGGTGGTCCAGTGGTAAGAGTTTAGGCTTCTTACCATGAGATCCCGATTTCGAATCTCTCTAGATTCAGACACGCTGATGAGTCGTAGACGACGAAACGCGTGCCAGTGGATAATTATATTTTAAAAACATATATATATATAAGTTGTTTTATGGCGTCGTTGATGTAGTCTTGCAATTTTATTATTTTCGTGCGCTAAATTTTTTTTTTTATTATTACTAATTTATTTTAGGCTTCTTTTTTTAAATGGTACAAAATTATGATGATAATGTAGCAGATCGCAGACGCGCGTATACAAATATCGAGCCGTGTGCGAAGTGACGTCCCGGTAGGGAAAAAGACCATAAAAAGGAGGGGGCATTCGAGAGGTCAGAGAGAAGGAGCACGATCACGTTAGAGACGTAAGTGGCGTCATGGCCGTAACGAGAATCACGCGTGGTGAGAGAATGAAGAAATAAATGTCGTGTATAAAAAAGGAGTCGAGTTATTACTTGTCCTATGTTCCTTGCGACGTATTCTGCTGTAACGTGTTGGGTGTACGTGCGTAAAGTTACAATAATATTAACTTACATTAAAGTTGCATCGTGTTATATACAGAGGTTAATTCTGTGGCGCTCTTTGAGGTACCTACTGGTTATACTGACTCTTTATTGAAAAAAAAAAAAGTTAAAACAATTATTAATTAATAATTTAATAGAATTTTCCGATGTTTACCAAGCTCTTGGGAAACATCTTTCCTTAAGATAGCATTTAAACAGCTTTGTAAGTGTAGGAAAAATTCCTGGTTGTTTTTTTTTTTAGCGCTATGATTGAAATGTTGTCAGGGCTTGTTTCTTTGCTGGAATCAACGCTCTTTATAAGCCAGCCTACACCATGCACGGATATATGGATGTTGCTGCGAATATTTCCAGTACTTAGCGAAGTGTTTGGCTTTGTTTAATACTGATGTAATCACTTAAGTTTGGAATGGAGGATAGACAGTTTGGAACCCGATCTGTTCCAAACTGTTTGTTATGCGCCAAAGTATTTGGGAACCAAGTTTCTGCTCAGCTATTTTAGTTTTGACAGTCAGCACAAAACACTTTCGCGTTTTCTATAACCTCTTTTGCAGTGGCTGCTGGCGGTCCTAAAAGAGGCTCTAGTTTCTGAACATCTATTTCGTTGAAAGCAATTGAAATAGTAATTTCTGTGTGCAGTGGCAACGACACATTCAGGGGTGTTCCACGGTTGGCTGTTTAGTTTCTGTTGGAAACTTTTGGCGGGTGTGTAACTGTCTATAAAGA
Source organism: Euprymna scolopes (assembly GCF_053919585.1). Classification (NCBI taxonomy): domain Eukaryota; kingdom Metazoa; phylum Mollusca; class Cephalopoda; order Sepiida; family Sepiolidae; genus Euprymna; species Euprymna scolopes. Next base: position 37,042,582 of record NC_136503.1, read on the forward strand.
CAGCCAATTTGTTAAGTCGGATGATACACAAGATGCGTTATTTTCGAACATAGAAAGTTACATTGAATTTATTAACACGGACTTTATGGGCTTTTCTCGTAATATATAAGAAATACTTTTTTTTTTAATTTTTAGCATCTACCGTGCTTTATTTTCATTTAAAAAGGGACAAACATAAATGCATGCGTTTTTTTTTTTAGTAATCAAAAATATAACTTTACCAACGATGTGTTTCTTACACAAAATAATAGTTTCACTCAGATTTTTTTAATTAATAGGTTCTGTAATCGTTAATTAATAAATACTGAAATTTTCATTAAAATTGGGTTGAAATTTGGTTAATTTTTAAGTGAAGGGAGGTCGGTTAAAATGCTTTACATTTCGAGGATCGGACATTTATTTTGCGTCTACCTAGAAATAAAGTACTGTCGAATTCTTCAATTTTGACTGGACGTTTTTCTAGTTAATATATGGCTTAGTGGTACGAGAACGTTCTAAATTTGACATTTTGTTTTTTTCGTGTTTTTTTTTTTTCATTTTTTTTTTTCGTTTTTTTTTTTACTTTCACACCTATCGCAGTTTACTTCCCACCCACCCCCACTAAAACAGATTTCATTTTTGTTAGGTCATATAAACAGCCAGAAAAACTATTCACAAAAAAGAAATTGACAAAAGCTTTTTTTAGAGTTGGAAACTATTTAAAGTAAAATAGGCATCAACTTTTTAGGCAGATAACGGTAAATAGAAATGTATAACGTTTTTTAGTATTTAATTTATCTTTCGAAAATATTTTTAAACAAATTTCTGAATTGTACCCGGCTTAAAATACAAAAGTAAAGAAAACAAAAAAAAAGTGTTAAATTTTTTTTTTAACGCATTTACAACAAATAAATGTTATTCAAGATAAGTTGCTCTTCTACCTACTCGGATGTTTTGTGTGTGTGTGTGTGTGTGCGTGTGTGTGTGTTTTAATTTATTTAAAGCGTTTTTTTAATTCAATATAAAAATAGTGTCTACTCTTGTTATAAGAAAAAGGGCTGTCCCTTTTCCATGTAAATAAAAAGAACATTAGATAAGTGAAAATGAGATTAGGATAAGCTGAGACTCGAACCTTGTAAGCAAGGTTAAGAAATAGAATGTTAGAAATCGGAATGTTAAAAAGGTCTATTGTTAAATTCTATTATAAAATAGTTAGATATCTCTATTCTTTCTTTCTTCTTCTATACATATATATATATATATCCATATATATATATATATATATATATTATATATATATATATATATATATAAATAAAATGAACTCATTTTTACCGTCTGATTTTGACATTAATAGGATTAAAAATCAAGATATTTCATGCAAATATAATATGCACAAACGGCAGAACAATATCTGAGGTGTGTTATAGGCTTATTATTTCTCAAATTCCTCGATAATCTTAGATTTCTATACTTTTTCTGCTGAGAAGTCACGGCCAAAATCGGTTAAAATATTTTCTCTCTAATAAATTCCTCCTCCCCCTGCCACCACTTAACACCGTTTGGGGATCGTTCACAAGGAACAGTTGAGAAGAGAACACCGGTTTGGCTTCGTAGTTCTTTCATGTGAAGTTATTTAAAATCACTAAACTAAGCTGCAGTGCTCTGTGGCGTAGTGGTTAGCGTGCTGGACAATTCACATTATATTTTCACGTTCGCGCCGACCTACCGTATTGGTTTTTTTTGTTTTTGTTTTTTTTTCCTAAACAACTGGAATGGACTTTTCTTGGTGGCCGAACTGTTAACGTTGCAGATGTTTTTTGTTTTTTTTTCACACTTTATTTTCCTACTTTTACTCATGACTCCGGGTTTGATCCTTCCTACTTACCTACCATAACATTTTTTAAAACTCCCCCCCCCCCGTCCCGGAAACAAACACTCGGGCAACGCCGGGTACCCCCGCTAGTTGTTTATATTGTAAAAAGAATTGATTGTTTATTCTTTTATAAAGCTGAATATTAAAAATGTTAGCTAAAAAGAATGAACAATACAAATTAAAAATACATTGTTAAAAATAGGTTAGTTGAGAATTATTTGTTGTCAAAAGTGTGTTTGGAAAAACGTGCGCATAGCCACGTGAATTGGTCACGTTTGGGAAACACACTTCTGATATCATAGCAAAAGGGAGATTCTCAATATAGGAGCTAGAGTTAGTCAGATCAGGGTAGCTGAGGCAGAACAGTTGAGTCTGCTAGTCAGCAGAGATCAGGAGAGTCGTCAGTCAATTAGCAGTCAGTGGTCAGCTGACTTTTTGAAAGCGAAAGGAAGAACATTAAACTATGTAGATCCCGAATTTGAATTCCTGACGTCATCAGCATTCGACCGGTCCAATGAATAAAGTATCAACTTTGTGTTTTTGTAAAACTGTTGTCATGTGTGATCATTCAACACTCAAAAGGTAATGTGTTAATCATTTGTAATGAACATTGTGTAACCCTTCCAAGAAATGTGTCTCTCCTCCTCTCTATGTGTTACAAGAAATATAAAAACTGTATGTGTATAAATCTCTCCTCTCCCCCTCATCATAGTTATATATGTCCCCGTCATATCTCTTAAACATGACCTCCTACTACACAGCACTGTTCAGTTAGAAGTAGAACAAACGTGGCTGACATTAGATAATCGCGTGGAGTCTCGTTAATTTCTCAAAAATCAAAAATTCTCTAGGAGATCCACCCTTCCAGGCTTTGCCTTCTCTCTGAGAAGGGCTTAGTTTATTGCAAATCATCTGGTGTGTCTTTACCCGGGAATGCCGACGGGACTGATCAGGCACTTTCCTTCAGGTCAGAGTGTTCCATCCTCTGGAGGCGCTTCTTCTCAATCCCACTTTCCGACCCTATTTCTTGCAGTGGGCGAGAACTAAACAACTGTCTTTACCGTTGTGGCGTCTTTCACGTGATTGTCTTCTCGAGTGTTATTCACGCCTCGTACCTGGTCGCGAACGTTATCCACGTCTCTCACGTGATCGTTCTCTTTCTCATTTTTTATAGTTTTTTTTTCTTTCTTTCTTTACCGGTGACGTCATTTCGCATGCATTTATGTACGCGCATCCGCGCTATGCTACAAGAGGAGGTTGGGGAGAGATACAGGTAAACAGAGGGGAAAAAGAAAACAGAGGGACGGAGAGAGAGA
>NC_136503.1:37050752-37055752 GCF_053919585.1 Euprymna scolopes
AGATTTAAAAATTGATAGGTGCAATTATGGAGGGAAATAGTGAGCACACTTTCTTGTTGTGATAAAGTTCGTTTTGCGCGATATGTTGCAATTATACAAGAATGGTGTCGTAAAAAGTTAGTTCTTCAATTTAATCCAATTGCAACATTTAATATATAAACGGCTATATGTCTGTCTGTCGGTCTGCCTGTCTCCATATTTTCAAACTATTTCCTCTGAACTAAAAGTTGCAGAGCGGCGCTAGGGGCCTCAAATGATTGGACTTTTTACGGGCCGTTTCTTTATGGGTCTTTGGTCGGTTAAAATAGTTTTTAAAGGGTCAAAAATTGAAAAAATCGTTACACATCGTCTATATTCATCTTAGTTTATTTTTAATTTTTAATCGGTTTATATGCGTGTCACGTTGGTACAGTGATAACGTCAACAGCTTTGAGTGCTACAGTTTCGGTTTCGATTCTAGCTGATGGCATCCAAATACATTTTCTTACTTTTGAAATCACGACTCTATAATAATATATACGAAATCTGGACAAATTAAAATATCATATTTAAGTGTATTTTACGTCCGGGCAAAGCCGAGCGTCCCTTCCCCCCACTAGTTTAATATATAAAAAATTTAGGTTTTCCACAACCTCAACGTTCTGAATTTATCTTCTCTGAAGTTGTCTCCTACCAAACTTAGAATAGCTTGTCCTTTCCTTTTTCAGTTTTAACAAATAGTTCTTTACTTACATTGAAAAGTAATATGGTTAAGTTTAAACATGGAAAAGTAAGAAACAATTTGTTAAAACTGGGAAAGAAAAGGACGAGATATTCTAGCAAAAAATATAATAAATTTATAACTTAAAATATTGCAGCATTAAGAACTGATTATATAACGCTGTAAATTGAATTTTAAAATAAATTCTTAATGCTGCAATATTTTAAGTTATAAATTTATTTTATTTTCTACTAGAATATCTTGTCATTTTCTTTTCCAGTTTTAACAACTAGTTCTTTATTTTTCCATGTTTAAGTTTAACCATATTACTTTTCATGCTCGCATTTTTCTATTGTAATACATGATTTTTCTAGGGTTCCAATAAATTCACTTGTCCTTTGTTTAATTTCAGTCTTATTTTTGACCCCATAAACACATATGTAATAACAATGTACCGCACTCGTCTGTTTTCAATAAATCACCCCAATTATCTCCCTTTTATGCGTTCATTCTCTCAGTTTCACTTATTACTTCTCTTTCCGCGACAGTAGTAAATTAGTAGCAACAGTAGTCGCTGAAGCGACGTGGTTGCTATGGAAACTAGTCATAAAAAGCGTCGCTCACCTCTTTACATATTTTTACGATTTTGAACACCAGAAATTTCAGCATAATTTTTGTTTTACTGAACGAAAATTGAAGATTTATTTTCACAATATAGCTGAGACGGTGATCTATAAACTGTGATAATTGTTTGAAATTTGGTCGAAAAATAAGTCAGCGGTGAAGCTTTAAAGCAGTTCTAAATGACTAAAACTGCCACTTCATCATATATTCCAACACTACCGTGTTTGAATTAATAATATATATATATTAACATTAACAGCTCTGAAACGCTATAAGTAATTTATTCCGCTACATTAGTGTTTTTAACGAGCTATAAGCTGTTTTGTTATTCATATATTTAGGCACCGCCAAAACTGGGGGAGGCGGGGGGGGGTGGGGGGGCAGGCAAGTACTTTTTGACGGACCGTCTTTTTAAAAATCTACTAAAAATCAGGTAATTATCTAATCAATACGAAATTTTCAGCGATTATTAAGAGAAAAATGAACTTTATAACAGTGTACTTATTTTTCATAAACAATATATATATATATTTATTTGCTTACACCCCCCTTTTTTTGAGGGGGTTCCAAATATGCTTAAAATAATCATCTGAAACTGAACAAAACATATTGTGTTGTTGTAAGGGACGGGATTATAGATTTAAAAAAAAACTTGTTTGCATACCTTATTTTGATGTCTGAATATCAGAACTTCGATTGTGTTTAATTATCCCGCTTTTGAGTTTTGAAGTGTGAAATTCGGTGAATATGTTAAGTAAAATAATTAATTTAAATTAAGCAAAACAAAAAAATTTTTTTTTAAAATATTTATACGAAAAAAGCCATTTTAAAATCTTTGATAAATAAATTAACAATTTCTTTTTAGCGAGCCGAATAATGCATGACCATTATTAAACAGGGCATGCTTTGAAGAATCGATACAAAAAAAATTCGATAAATATTGTGCCCTTTATGTTAAAAATAGCATCATTTTTTCGATCCAGTTTGGAAACGTTTGCCGCCTTTCGACTACGGTGGACCAAACGCGCTGAAATAATTTTTTTATTTTGCTTTAAATTGCCCCCTCCCCCATTTTGGAGAGCCTGGCTCCCACACACATACACATTAAAAACCAAACATACAAATGGTCACCCATCTGGTACTGGCCTGCCTCAGCGTTAATAATACATTGAAATTTTCGTCACTGAAAAATAAGTTTTTTTTGTTGCTTTTTGGTCTTCTGTAGTTTGCTTTTTATCAAGTACAAATGTAAACAGAGTAATCAAATCGACTCGAAGTAACTGGTTGCCTATATGAATAAGTGGAATTATTTGAAATTCAGGTACTTATATTAGAATATTTTTGCGTATTCTCATAGAAAATCACCCTAAATCTTAGACAAGAAATAAACAAATTAATTCTTTCAAAAACCTTCTTTTTTTTTTAACTATTTATATACGTTTTTTGTGCAACACAAAAAAAAACGCCAATTGTTAACTTTTAGGGAAAATTTAACATTTTAAATTTAATTAAGAATAGTAGAAAATGTTTTACATTATTCTGTTTTCTATATGATAAAATTAAGGGTTTTATCTTTCTGGGAAAAAAAGTTACTCAGAAATAATGGATTTTAATAAATGTAATTTCGTTTTAAAAAACAACAACAACTTGATTTTTCGGCCATTTTTGGCGGTGCCTAATATATATACATGAATGAGTCGCTCCTTATTTTTATGAGACGTATTTTTATATATTACTAACAGTTCAGTCCGGCTTTGCTCGGGCCCTATGTACTGTTCATAACTTTATGTGCATATGTATGTAATATATCAAAAAGTGTGACTCATGTCCAAGTAAAACTAACTATATCTAAAATTTACAGTGTTCAGACACAGAATTGGCGGAGAAGTTTGGTAGAGTATTGTTGAAATTTTAATGGAGAAATAATTTTTATTTCTTTTTTTATATACACACATTCAATGTCTGGAGATTTAGTGAAAGGGGCGCACTCTTTGACCGGCCTTTTTCGGGTCACTTGTCTTCTGTCGTCGCCTCTTTCCCCTTCCATCATCATCATCATCATCATCATCATCATCATCATCATCATCATCATCATCATCATTCATTCATTCATTCATTCATTCATTCATTCATTTCCGGCGGTCTTCTCCTCTACTCCTGTGGAGCGAGAGGGTGAGGAAGGAAGGGCCTTCCTTTGCCCGTTTTCGTCAGTTCGAGTATAGCCGTCCTTAGAGGTGGAAGTTAACTTCGTTCTCCATCAAAAAAGGTTTGACGTTAAATATAATGTTCTGTGCTTTTCTCCTTTAGAGAAAGACGTTTGTTTGGAACTTCATTTATAGTTACTAAACTTTCAACGTAATTTCATTCCCAGTTAATTACAAGGCAACAAGGACTTACCAACTGGAAAATTATTAGTTTCAAAAAGTCCAACGGAAGAAATCGGTTGTGTTTTGGGGATTTTTTTTCTGTAAAAACCAGAAATTAATTTCGCCGGCCTGACTGACAAGAAGACAAACAGATTATCGACAGGAGAGAAAATTCCCTTTTTGTTCAAGGAACTTAAAAGATACCGTCTTGAAAGACAATTCAACCGAAGTTTCCTTCATAGAACAATATTAAAAAAAAAAAAAAAAAAAAAAAAAAAATTAATACCAGCATTTATCCCCTGTAAGGAAGACACGCCATTCTGGACAGTCTGGAAATACGGACATAAAAATTATTTTATTTCTATCCATAAAGTCTACCAAAGCGGCTTTATGGTTTTCTTTAATCTCGTTTGAATATAAAGGTATCTGAGCCTTCACAAAAGAAAAATATTTTACCCCCCTTCTCCTATTTAAAGTCAAAGGGGCTTTATTTGTTGTAGTTCCCATTCGAGGAAACCCTCCTTTTGTTAAAAGAAAGACTGAACTTAAAACAAGACTTAAAAGAACTATCTTCTGTTTTTTGTTTGTTCTTTTCCTTTCAGCCTTTCAAGTAAAATTTGTTTTTTTTGTTTTTTTTTGTATTTGTTTTTTATTTGAAATGTTTTTGTTTTTTTTACCCTAACTTTGGAAAATAAAAGCAACAAATAATTTTTATTTTAACAAAATTTGGATCATTTTAATCACATTTCGGGTCTGTACTTTATTTGCTCATTTCTTCAGTTTCCTATTTGCGGAAAATTTACTTTATATGTTTCTTGTTCCATTTTTTTTTTCTCTTTCAATTCGTTACCTTGGAAAACGGATTTTGACAATGTCCCCAAAATTCCGTCACTATACAAGTCGCCAACTGTTTCAACTTTGACCTCTCGGCAGCCAAATTTTCGCCCAAAAACTGATTAAAAAGCTTGCTGTCTGTCTGAATACACTTTATGTAAAATATCAAATGTTTAGACGCAAAATTGGCTGAGTAGTAGTTTGCTAGACACCACAAAGGTAAAAGCTTTTGAACTTTGAACCCTTGACAGCCAAATTTTTACCCAAAATCCGATTAAAAATCTTACCCTATGTCTAAATACACTTTATGTAAAATTTCAAATGTTTAGACCAAAAATTGGTCGAGAGGTCAATTTTTTTTAACTTTGATCCCAATTTTGACCCCTTAACATTTATTGTTTTGGGCTCAAATCAAATTAAAAGTTTAATACCTGTCCTAGGAACCTACATCTAAAATTTCAAGTGTTTGACAGAGG
>NC_136503.1:37058252-37083252 GCF_053919585.1 Euprymna scolopes
GTGGTCGTAACAGCAAAGACGTCAGGTTTTTTCTTGTTCTTTTCCTCCTCCGCGGCATGGATTCGAGCCTGCCTTCCTACTACCACTTTTTTTTTTTTGCTCAACATACACATCCAAACACCCGGGCAACGCCGGGCTGAAATGATAGTATATATATAAAAGTAAACGTTTCTATGTGCGTGTGTGTGTGTGTGTGTACATTTCCATACGCAATAACTCTGTCAATTCTCAGTCTACAGACTCGAAATTTGATATACAGGGTACTGAGATTTGGAAAAATGGCTGTGATCCGTTTTCGGCCAAAAATGTGGTAGTAAAGGTGTCAAAGTTCAACGATTTGACATTTGAGAACTCTACCAAACTCCTCCGACAATTTTGGATCCAAACACTTGAAATTTTAGATATAGGTTCCTTGGGTATGGATCTAACTTAATAACTTGACTTGAGCCCAAAACAATAAATGTTAACTGATCAAAATTAAAAACATTGACCGGTTTTTTTTTTTTGGTTTTTTTTTGCTCAACATACATCTCCAAACACCCGGGCAACGCCGGGCTGAAATGCTAGTTATATATATAATAATATTTAATAACATACATATATATATATATATATATATATATATATATATATATATATATATATATATATATATATATATATATACATATATATATATAAATGTAAGTCTTGGTTCGTTCGCAATTAATAGTCTAAAAAAACACTGGACGGATGGCTTCCACGTTTTGGTATAATATGTTTACTATATCCATGCGTGTTTTTTATATATTTCTTTTTAATTATAACATTATACTTAATTTTTCTATGATAAATAGGTGGTTTTCTTTGTACCGATAGGCCATTTTTTATTTAGGGACAATTATTTATTACCGCTTCCTGTCACGTGACCAGTGTTTCCAATTTAGCGGTTTTCCTGCTAGATCTGGAGATTTCGTTTGCAATCTAGCGGGGAATTCTAGAAAATCTGGAGATATTTTGCACCCACACACCCGCAATTTTAGATTAAAAAATAAAGAAAAGCGCTTGAAAATACTTTAAAACATAAAATAAACTCATTCATGTAAGTAAAAAAAAAAGTAGCATTTATTGCCTTTGGTAACAATTATTTATTGATTATTTGTTTTGTTTTCACCTTTTTTTCGGCTAACCATTCTTAAATCTCGCTATAAAATCGATTTTTCCAAGTACATTTTAGGTGGGGAGGGCATTCCAACCTCCGAAGTTTAGTTTAAAATACGATCTAAGCAACCCTGCTTAATTTAGAAGTATTTAGTCGAAAATTGTAAAAAGCAAGAAACAACAGCAAAAAAAAAAACTTATACCAATACAGTAGAATTTAATTATCTATCAACCTAAATACTTTTAACATGCTAAAACAAAGTTTTTTTGTTTTTTTAGTTTTCTAATTTCAAAATATGTTGCACCATTATTGTGATGTTTAATTTGCAGTATATTTCAATTTAACTTTTATTATAAATAGTTTGAGTCTATGATTTGTTTCCTGCAAAAAAAAATACCCTTTCTGAAAAAATAGGTAAAACTAGCTGATAAAATATGTAAGCCTTCTGGGGAGCAAACCGCTTCAATATAATTCAGAAACATATAGTGAGAAAACACGGAAAATTTTATATATTGAATATACTATATTTATAAATTTTTTATGGTAGGAAGTTAAAATATGGAGTTTGGGGGGGGATTAGCGATTTTTGAAAATTTCAGACGATAAAAGTTAAAAATCAACGATTTTCTGGACATTTCTTTTTCCTGATCTCGCGGGTTTTTTTTAAATCTCAGTTGCTAACACTGCATCAATAAAAAAAACACTACAGGCTTAATGTAAACAGAATGTGTTTACAATATCGGTAAATTTTCAATGGATTTAATCACATGATTATTGATAATGTAACCATGTGATTGAAATTTAATTTAAATTAACCACACGTGGTCGCTTTCCTATCAAATATTCATCGAAAAATGGTAGGTACAGACAAAATGAATGCCGACGCTCAAAGTGTATAAACATTTTGACCCCTCCCTTTACTTAAAAATTCACCAAAAATCAGGAAATTAACCAATTTTAATGAAAATTGCAATATTTATCAAATAATGATCGCAGAATATAATGAACTAATTATTTTTACTTAACTCTTTGTGAAATTTTTTTATTTTGTTTAAACAAAAAATACCTTTACTAAAGTTATGGTTTTCAGTAGTAAATAAAAAACGCAAGAATTTATTTTTGCTTTTTTTATAAAAATAAAGCATCGTAATTTGTAACAATAAAAAATAATTTTTACAGTAACATTACGAAAAAAGCCCCTAAAGTCCGTATTAATGAATTCGATATAACTCGAAGAAAAATGAATTCTCGCATACTATTCAGGAAATTAAAGATTCAATTAGATTCCTATTTCAGTCACCTAAATTACTTAGGGTGAAATGAGTTTAGGAATTTATAGCCAAACCTAAACATTTTTATTTTTTGCTTAAAAAAATGGTATTAATACAGTAAGTTAGGTAAAATTTGCATAGAATGCTCTGCTTTACGGTTGTTGTAAAAATGGAACGGAAATTTGAATTTCGTTCCCTTTTAAATTCGGTACATTTTTACATTACGTCCAACTCATCGTTCACATTCGACACGTCAACTTTTATAGCTTTTCGGGTATGCTGACAAGGTTAGGGGTGTCTATTCCGAAAGCCGTTCTTAACATGGGGAGATTGGTAGGTGTTTCAGAAATTTCGTGAAAAATAGTGAATAATTCCACCCCGTCTTTCCAAGCTTATAACTCCTCGAAAAATGTAATTCAAGCCCTAATCTTTTTTTCAATTAAAGGAGCAAGGACCAAAGTTTCATTTAAAAAAACAAAAAAAAACAACGTGTTTTTTTTTAAAAAAAGGTTTTAAACTTCAGACTTTACAGGTAAATTTCTAAAAAACATTACTTTTTTGTTTTAAATTTGAATATATTATTTATTGACCTTTTCTCTTCAATTTGTGATATATAACACTTTGGTGAGTAAATTATTTACTTTTTAATAGATATTTCAAAATGGGAGGCGTAAATTATTCGACCCCCTGTCTTTCCAAGCTTATAACTACTCGAAAAATGTAATTCAAGCCCTAATTTTTTTGTCAATTAAAGGAGCAAGGACCAAGGTTTCATAAAAAAAACTAAAGAAAAAACAAACAACGTGATTAAAAAAAAAAGGTTTTAAACTTCGAACTTTACAGGTAAATTTCTAAAAATCGCTACTTGTTTGTTTTAAATTTGAATATATTACTTATTGACATTTTCTCTTCAATTTGTGATATATAAAACTTTGGTGAGTAAATTAATTATTTACTTTTTAATAGACACATGAAAATGGGGGCGGCGTGAATTAAAAAAACGTTTGTCTAAAATATTATATTCGGTTCATTGGAAAGAGCATAAAATTTCACATTGACCCTGAAAATAGCGTAAAAATAGAATCAATAGAAAATTTTGATAGATTTTTAAAGTCTAAAAATTGAAAAATATTGAGTTCGTAAAATTCATTACTGTTTTTTAAAAAATAAAAATAATATTTCTATTACTTTTAAAACAACTTTAATAGTTTATTTTGGAAGTATAACCCATAAAGAAAATAAACAACCCACTTTTAAAAGAGAAATTACGAGTTTTTTATATTTTATTCGCAGTTTCGTGATAGGGGTGTAAAAAATTCCTACAAAAATTCTGATACATCTACTAGATTGGAGTGTTTATTCGTTGTAAACGTACCCGACAACCTATAAATGTCCACATTTCCAATGTGAATGGTAAGCTGGACTTATGTAAAAAATAACAAAAAGATATACCAAACTGACTTTTTCGTTTAAAAATGGAATTATTTCCCTTTCGTTATTAACTTTTTTTTTTTTATAAATATTTTGTGTTTTATATACATAAAGTACAATTGTTGAATGTTACTGTTTTGATTATATTCGTTTGGGGGGCACAATTAAAAATTAAGGAAGATTAAAACGAAGCGAAATTTAAGTTTCCGTTGCATTTTTACAACAACCGTAAAACAGCGCATACTCAGCAAGTTTTATCGTAATTTATAAGCATAATGTTGAAAAACTTAATCAACATTTTATTTATTTTTTTGCATAATTAATGATGGAAGTATTTTTCTGTTTATTTTCTGAACATCTGTTAAAAAAATAATTTGTACATTCTCTTGAAAAAAAGAATCAAACTTTTCTCTACTTTCCCATAACTATTTACAGTGTTCATGTAAAGCATTCAGCTGTTCTTTTTATAATAAAAATTCCGTTTTCAAAGAGAAACGTTTACTGCCAAATTTCTTTAAAAACAAAAAAAGTGCAAGTTTTCCAGAAAAAAAACTTTCACATAACAATTTATGGTAAAAAATTAATCTTATTTGGGGGGAAAAAATAACAACTTTCATTAATTAAACAAATTGCAAAAAATATTAAAAGTAAATAAACGAACAAAATGCAATTTTTCTTGAGGAATGTGTTCCATTTTAACAAACTGAGACACAGCAACGCGTGGCCGGGTACAGCTAGTATATATATATATATATATATATATATATATATATATATATATATATATATATATATATGCTTATGAAAGTGTACAGTTTTGCGAATATTATTGATTCTTTTTCAATCAGAAGCTCAATGTTTGTTAAAATATAACAACAGAGTGTATATATATATATATATATATATATATATATATATATATATATATATATATATATATTATTAGCTTCAAAAGTCCAAGTTTTTATTCATCTAATTAATCTTTTTTTTTTTCATAAACAAAATCTCCGGTACATTTTACAGATATGTTTCGTTCACGGGAAACTGTCAATATTAGATATTTTCTCTGTGTACTTATCATGGAAACTGAAAGGTTTTCAAATAGAAAGAATGCATAACGATGTAATAGGTAAAATTAAAAAAGAACCAAAACAACTCGCATTTGGTCCATTTTCACTTTGGGAATAAAAACACACACATTATATATATATATATATATATATATATATATGTGTGTGTGTGTGTGTGTGTGTGTGTGTGTGTGTGTGTGTTAGTTATCCGCCTTACCGATAAAGGCTAAGTTAAAAAATGTGCTAATGACAGACATAATAGTTTTGCACTTCTCGGATGTCAAAACATACAGTGAAATTATGATTTGGAATTTTTTAGATGAGGATTGACAATTTGATCTATTTGGATTCATGCTACTGTTCTCATATCGGAGGTTATTTTCATAACGTCTCAGCCGATCTAACCTCCGATCTTCTTCGGATGCGTCTTGTCTAACTCGGGAATTTGTATCGAATTTTGAACAGAAAATTTTATTTAATCCATATTAGACTGCTCTTGTTTCGTCTTCTATGACCGGATAGAAGCAATATTTTATGGACTCATGGTCCAACGGATAAAGTGGTAAGTTAATCACAGATTTTTGGAGGTTGAAGTTTCAATCCTCAGCAAAGGCAGTGCTAAACGATATAATTAAAAATAACTTACGGCTCATACACGATCATCATCATAAAATATTCCGATTGAAATTCCATGCATATTCTGGAGTTCGACATAAAGATTCCCGAGTTTTAAAAAGCGCACCTGAAGAAGGCCCAAAATTACATCGGCTGAAATGTTGTGAGGATAACATCCAAAATAATAACTGGTTGGCAACGTTTACTGATGCCAAAGTAAAGCTTATTTCCTTTAATAATTACAGGAAAACTTCTCAACCACTGATTGCCATGGCTAACGATACACTGCCTGGAAGTACTTCCCTCAAGCTTCTAGTGTTAACATTCACAAACATGACTTGGAACAAATACATCAAGGTAATTGCCAAAGCTGCTGCGAGGAAAATGGGTTCTCTCTCTCTCTCTCTCTCTCTCTCTTTCTCTCTCTCTCTCTCTCTCTCTCTCTGTCATGCTAAAAGACTACTTAACCTTAGAATATCCTGTATCTCTACAAAGGTACTGTTCGCCCATGCATGGAGTATTGTTGTCATATCTGAGCTAGTGCATCTGCCGCTAGTCTGTCGCTCCTAAACAGGGTTAAAAAAAGAGTCGCCAACCTAATAGGTCCCGCACTATAAACTAAACTCCAACGTCTGTCCCATCGCCGAAACGCAGCATTCTTATGCCTGTTTAACAAGTATTTCAATGGCAACTGCTCTGACGAACTCAAATCACAAGTACTCCCTCGACGACGATACCATCGACAAAACCAGACAAGCAAAATCCCACCCTTATTCTGTCGAGATCCCTAGATGTTGTAAAGCCTTCTACTCAAATAGATTTGTCCCTCGGACTGTGCACTTTGGAAGTCCCTCTAAGACCCCTATTTTCTTGACTGTACTGTCATGAAGAAATTCAAATGTAATGTAAACAGACATCTCGCTGCCGAAATTCCCAAATAGTATCACTGCAAATATGATCCCAAATAGTAGCCACTCACGACTAAGTGGCTTTGTGCCTTGTTTGGGGGGAGGGTGAAAAAAACAGTAAATAATAATAATAATAATAATAATAATAATAATAATAATAATACACCGCAAGATGGAAACCTCCAATGTGTGATCCTGAATCCCCATAGGATATAGATACAGTGATCATTCCCACAAAATTTCACGTTCCCAGATCTAATAGGGTAAAAGAAGTTAGTGAACATGCAAACAGACACACAGACAAAAAACGTCATACATCTTAGTATCGATTAAGCAGGTTTTAAATTGAAAGAACCTACCTTTTTTTATTGTTTGTTGATTTTGTACGCTCCTTTTCCTACTACTAATGTAACCAGCACTAACTCCATCGGACAACAGGTGGCCATCTCTAACCACGACTTTCCTCCTACCATAAAGATTCGTGGCAACTTTCTCTTACAGTAACGTACAACCTCGCCCATTTGCACGCAAACTCATTCAAATATAACATTACAATCGACGTATTTATCACAATGAATTTAGCACTAATCGTTTTTTTTATTTATTTATTCTTATTTGCTAACTAGCAGGGGTACCCGACGTTACTCGGGGCCATATAAATTAAGTATAAGTGAAATTATGTGCAACACTGCAACACATTTATATTAAAGTCTCTCTCTCTCTCTCTCTCTCTCTCTCTCTCTCTCTCTCTCTCTCTCTCTCTCTCTCTCTCTCTCTCTTCAGCTATCTTTGTATCTTTCTCTCTTTCTCTATTCTCCTTTTACCGTCCTTCCCCGTAGCCCATTCTTTCTCTTTCGCCAACTCATTCCTCTCTCTTGTTTTTCTGTGCCGAAAAACTGTAATTAGGCTAGTGAATTTATCCGTATTGCTCTCGGGAACAAAACAAGGACATTCTTGAATTCAGGTTATTCCCCTCCCCCTGCCACCCTTTTCGCAATTATATGAAGAGAAATTATGTTAATAATGAAAATAGTTCAAAGGGATAAAACATTATATCGTAATTCATATTTATTGATTGCATGTAACAAATAATTATGTTAGCTCCACTCACTTAAGGTATATTATCAATGTTTTTAATTATTAAATTGGAAGTTTTAAATTTCATGCAATATATTATTAGTTTAATCTCTTTATTTTGGTCGATTGGTTTAGTGCATCGTTTTGTTAGGTTCGTCATTTTTTTCGTCGAGTTTATGGTTAGTCTGAAATTGATTTTTGTAATATAACTGGAAGTTATAATTTTTGTTAATGTTGTAGTTCGTATTATAAATAGAATTTATTTATTTAGAAAAAGTTTTATGCGTTGATCAACTAGTTCATTCGGGAAAATGTTAGTTATTAGAATCTGTTTTATGATTTTTAATTCTTTGCAGAATATTTTCTTCGATGAGGAAATATTGTAAGTAGGTTGGATCAAGCTTTTTTTTTATTATTAGGACTATTTTGTATTTTTCCGGGCATTCACTGTGGTAATTAAGGGGGTTAGCGTTGTTTTTTTTATGTGTGTGTGTTTTTATATATATACTGAGGTCGTATATTGTGTAGAATTGTTGGAGTACGTTTAGGAAGGGAATTTTATCGTTAATGTTAAGTTTCTGTGTGAGAGTAAGAATGGGGTTGGTTTCGTTATGTTGTTGAAGCATTTTATGTCGTCGTATGATTTGTTGCCATTAAAAATGTCGACGTATCGGGTGTCTATATTGGGTTTGTCACTGGAATCAGAAAAATATTTTATTTTGGAGGTTGATCATGTAGTATTCTGCGACGGTGGGTCCGATGCGGTGAACCGATCGAGAGACCATCTATTTATATATATGTTTTTCCTAGGGGATCAATGAAGGGGACTTGTGTAGTGCATGTTAGTAACAATTTTTCTAGGGTTTGAGGTTTTATTGATGCAGGGAAGAACTAAATTATGTTTGTAAACTTACTCTAGGATTATTTTTTTTATAGTTTCTTTAATCGGGACGTTTGTAAATAAGTTTTCAACATATAGGGAGGCGGTTTGCAATTATTGACAGGAGTTTGATCTAAGTAAGTGTATGATGTCGGCAGTGGATTTTATGTTGTATTTATTTGGTATATGAGGTTGGTTAATGTTATTAATTGTTTTTGCTATGTGATATACAGATGTAAGGAGTTGGGAGATTATAGCTCTTAAGAGATATCCTGTATATATATATATATATATATATATATATATATATATATATATATATATATATATATATATACTAGCAAAAGTACCCATCGTTGACTGGGTTCAAAAACAGTCTACAGAAAATGGACTCTGATTTATGAAAGTATGATAGGTTATGAAAAGGAAGGGTTGTAAAGAGATAGCTTCGAATTTAGGGGTATCAAAACCAAAGCAAAATATGATGAAAGTAAAAATAAAATAGATAAACCCCACAATTTATTATACCATACCTGTTCACACTGAAACACTTATCACAATATTCTGTGGATCTATATTAAAAAACCTTGTAAAACTTTGTGACATATTTACATTCTATGGAGGTCAGGCGCGAACGAACGCCCCCATCATTTTATTATACCATATTTCTTTAAACTGAAACATAATTATCAAAGTATACTTACGCAGATAGATATGAAAAATATTTATTAAAGTTTGAGCCTATTTCCATTCTATGGAGGCCAGGCGCGAACACAGACCCCACAATTTTATTATACCATCCCTATTTAAGTTAAAACATATTTACCATAGTATTATTATGTACATCTATATAAAATCACTTGTAAACGTTTTTTTTTTTAATTTTTTATTCCCATACTTTGTGGACCAGGCGCGTACGCAGACCCCAAAATTTTAATGAATCATCATTATGCCAGATCAAACATACCCATTCCTGTGTCTCGATACATGTTCTATCATTATATGTGATCAGTTTTCTATAATAGTCAACCATATAGGAGCCTATTCGTGACCAGACACACACACAGACGTTCAGCTTTATATATATATATATATATATATATATATATATATATATATATATATATATATATAATTCTATGTATCTACATATTATATTATGAAGAGATATATTATGGATTGATTTTCAGTATTTACTTTAACAGTGCTCAATATGCGAGTAGAGCTAAATAGTAATTTATTAAAATATATCTATGGCAATCAAGTTACACATATGTGTTCGCGTTTCATATAAATTTTTCATATAAACTTAACGTAAAATGATCACGCCTTTTGGACCAGACAGAGTGCTAAAAATGTGTAATCAATTATGTTTGTTTTAAATCTTGGCATTATTAATGTTCCTAGTCAACCCTTAGTAGAAAATATGTCATTGTTAAAAGTCATACAAGATGTGTCTCCATAATTATGATTATATGACTTTATCGTTCGGACTTAGGGTTGGTGGTAGAAAATTTAGCCAACTATTCTAAAAATTAGAATGGCCCGAATTTGGGAATATTTTACTAAAATTTATATGTGCAACTAACTATTATTCTAAATTCTAAGCATTTTTTTTCAGTGTGTTCACACATAATCGCCTAAAAATGTAGAATCTCATTTTTTAGGAGAGAGGCTTTCTTTTGATTGTAGATATACTTTCCTTTTCAATTTGATAAACTTTTAAATGTATTCTATCCAAGATTTAAATAAATTCATTACGAGATTTTGATCTATAGTTTTAACTGGGGTCAACGCGGACAACAGACAACGAAATGGTGGTCGATATACTATACTAAATTATTAAATACCTACAGACACTAGTGTTTAATCCTTTCGGAAATCATAAGTGCAGAGTGTCGCCATTAACACCAGTCGACAGATTCGAACCTGACAACAGAAGCTATCTCTGGCTTCATTAGCAAGGACCTAATCCAATCGGCCACTATTAACCGCGAGAAATACTGTTGAAATTTAAATATTTATTATTTTTAAATGTTTTTAACGTCTGTCAGAGTGATCTAATCATTATATGATCTGCGCATAACAGCTAAATTGACCGACTTTTATTTCAACTGAAAGTTCTCAACGATAAGAAACAAGTTTCTTTCATATATATATATATATATATATATATATATATATATATATATGTGTGTGTGTGTGTGTGTGTGTGTGTGTGTGTGTGTGTGTGTGTGTGTGTGTGTGTGTGTGTGTGTGTGTGTGTTAAGATCAATTGCTCTAGAAATGAAGCTTCCGTCAACAGCTTCACTAATCCTGTGTGGTATTACAGTTGGCCCACCAGCTGTATATCTAGCAGGACGAAAACACTATTGCATGTCACTGAAAAGGTTGTTGTTTTTTTTGTTTTTTTTGCTGATGTGGTTGACCCCTTCTCTGTTTATCACAAATTCAAGCAACTTACTCATAATGCACATGAAACTGATTGGTTTCTATTGAGAGGCAGATAACGGATATCCAGAACTTTTAAATACAGGGTAGACTGATGAAGTTTTCCAGGGTGTTGCAAGAATCCGAGCTAGTTCCGGTTAAAATCTTTTGAGCACTATGATTGAAATGCTGTCAGGGCCAGTTTGCAGGTTTTTGAAAGGTTCAGCAACATCACGAGCAGATATATGAATGTCACACAACATATTTTCAGTCACGAGGAACATACAGAAGGTAAGCGGTTCTGATCGCAAACGGTAGAATTTGATACAAAGTTTTTAGCAAAGAATTTGGATTTGTCAGATGCTAACGAAATTACCTCAGGTCTATTGCTAATTGATGTAAAGGACACACATCTGTTCATTACTCTGTTTTTTATTTACTAAAACTCGTGAGAATCAAACTGCTGCTCAGCTACTTTAGATTTAACGAACTGAGCATATGACTCTATCACGTTCTTTATTACTCTTTTTCAGTGGTTGCTGGCAGTCCTAGAGGCGGTTTAAGTTTCAGAACATCTATTTCTTTGAAAGCAATGAAAATAGTAATTTCTAAGCACAATGGAGGCGGCACATTCTGGAGTTAATCACGGCTGGCTGGCTGGCTGGCTGTTGTTTTTTTCTTGGAATTTCTTAGAGGGCATGAAGCGGTCTATATCGACGTTTTACCAGTCAGTCAGATCTAATACTATAGAGGACGCATTCTTTTTTAACATAGAACCTGAAGTTATATCAGTGATAAACATTCGGAAGCTTTTCTAGTCAGCCATAGAGTATCGATACATTATACAATGGTGAGGGGCATCTAAGGTTTTATTACATGTTTTCATCTTAATTGAGTAGAAACAGAACGGATGATGAACGCAGTTCAGGGCAAGTTGTCAGAAAAGGGTATTTGTAAACTGTCCGTCAGCGTCGGGAGTACAGGTTAACAATCTGTGTTAGGTCATAAGCAAATGGAAAAATCATGACGCAACATTCTTTCATCATCCGTCTTATTTGAATATTCAACGTTGTAAAGTCTCCACGGGATGTTAGCCGAGGGATGAGCAGGCAGTATGTGAGATAATGGTAGTAACTTCGCTATTGTGGTGACGATAAAGAGCAAATATAGACGCGATGGTGTGATAAAGTGCTACTCATAAGCACATATAGGGTAACTTAAGATCTTCTTTAGAGATGTCCCTACCGCATGGAAAGACATCCCGGGTGTAGGCAGATCCTACGTCTATGGCGATTTTGGGGGTCAGGGTTTGATGTCAAGTTTGAGTATCCTTTAATTGCAAACAACAGGTCAGATTTGATATTCTGTAATTGGATTTCAACCTATGGAAGTTTGGAACATAGTCCCCTGGTGTTGAGGAAAGAGACCTTGTAGTGGGAATCTACGTTGGAAGTTGAGTATGTATATGAATATATCGATATTTATATAAATATAATAATATATCTAAATATACATCATATAAATAAATACATATATAAAATTATGAAAATATATATAGCAATCAAGCTACACTGAAACTTCATGTTCTATTCCCGTAGGAAGTCGTCAGCCTAAACAAACTTACTTAGCCTGACTATTTCCTACTGTGAAGAAACGCGGAAGCTTCGCACTAAATTAATTTTTTTTTACATAGGCATCACCACATTATCAAGAAGGCCAAGAGGCCACTCAAGGGTAAGGGTTAAAGAGTGTACAGTAGAAATTGGACAATATAGTAATCATTAGTAATGAAAATTTGGTAAATTTGATAACTTATATGGAACGGCTCATCAAGAACTTATTTACGTTAGACTTGAACACAACCATATTGTAGTCAGCCGGAAAGCAGGAAAACGGAAGACAATTCCACAGGCGTGCAGTTCTAAGAAAGAAGCTTTGTTCATGGAATCTACGTTTAGGTTTAGGCACAGATAAAGAGTGGGGGGAATTATTGATAGTGTTTACAGCTAGACGAGTGTTTCTTGTGAAAGTTTGGCGAGGGGGGACCATAGATTGAAGCTCAGTCGAACACTTTCCATGAAAATAACGATACATCAGAGACAAACTCGCAACA
This sequence comes from Euprymna scolopes, assembly GCF_053919585.1. Lineage (NCBI taxonomy): Eukaryota > Metazoa > Mollusca > Cephalopoda > Sepiida > Sepiolidae > Euprymna > Euprymna scolopes. The sequence goes on from NC_136503.1 coordinate 37,071,189, forward strand.
TCTCTTCTGTGAGATAGAGGTTGCAAGGAGGAGAAAAGGACATCTCCTACGAGGCTACGAAGTCTATTTTGAACTCTATCAAGGCAGGACAAGTCCTTTCTAGCAGCTCCTGCCCAGATGTGGCAACAGTATTCCATCCTTGGACGTACCTGGCTCTTATATAGATAGCGAATAGAATCAGCAGTGAGATATTTACCGGATCGATAGAAAGATCCCACCATTTTTCCAGCGGCCTTGGCAACAGATTTGATGTACGTGTTCCATTTAAGATCAGGAGTAATGGTCAAGCCAAGAAGTTTGTCAAAACTTGAGGCCTCCTGAAGACGAGAGCCATTCATTTCAATTGATGTCAGATGTGGATCAGAATGTTGATGATGTAAAGAGAGAGCTTGGTTTTAGATGCATTAAAAGTAACCAGCCATTCTTTACCCCATTGTACTACGTGCTCAAGATCAGAGGAGAGAGAATTGGAGAGAACTTGGTCGTTTACTGTCTTAGATGTGCTACCATAAATGGTAGTGTCGTCAGCATAGATGTCTACAAATGATGTAAGGATGTGCTTTGGAAGATCATTAATGTAGATCAGGAAAAGAGTTGGGCCCAGGATGGACCCCTGAGGGATACCGGCATTAATACTGTGAGCTTCAGATTTTTGCCCCTCAACTACTACTCTTATGAACCTATCAGAAAGAAATGATTTAATAATTGAGAAGACATTTCCAGCAATACCATAGCTAGAGATCTTATGAAGTAAACCTTTATGCCATACCCTATCAAAGGCCTTAGATATGTCAAGAGCAGTTGCCCTAGAAAGGTTGCCTCCGTCGAGAGATTTGCTAATCCTATGAGATATAACTGTAAGCACATCTGCTGTAGATCTAGCAGAACGGAAACCATATTGAGTGTCACTAAGAAGTTTATTTTTGTTGAGATGGTTGATTACTTCTGTATTTAACACAGATTCCAGCAACTTACTCATGACGCACAGGAGACTTATTGGCCTGTACTGAGAGGGGGATGAGCGATCACCTGAATTCTTAAATACAGGGCATACTGATGAAATTTTCCAGGGAGATGGGAAACTATTCTCCTTAAGACAACGTTTAAACAGTTTTGTAAGTATGGGCGCTAGTTCAGGTTGAAGTTTTTTGAGTACTATAATTGGAATACCGTCAGGGCCAGTTGCTTTACTGGAACCAAGGTTTTTGATTAGCTTGGCAACATCACGTACAGATATACGTATATCACATAGCGTGTTTTCTGATACAGGAGGAAATATTGGGGGTTGGCGGCCTTGGTCGCAAAGGGTAGAATTAGCTGCAAAGTTCTTGACAAAGAGTTTGGCTTTGTCTGATGCTGACGAGATTACCTAAGGTCCATTGATAATAGTTGGGATGGAGCACACGCTTCTGTTCAGGATTCTGTTTGCTATTTGCCAAAACTGGTGGGAACCAAGCCGCTGCTCAGCTACTTCGGACTTAACAGATTGAGCATACAACTCTCTTGCGTTCTTTATTACTTTCTTACAATGGTTGCTGGCAGTCCTGAAAGCGGCTTTAGTTTCCATACATCTATTACGTTTGAAGCAGTGGAAAAAGTGATTTCTGTGCGCAATGGCAGCAGCACATTCTGGAGAGAACCATGGTTGGCTGTTAGGTTTTTGCTGAAACGTTTTAGAGGGTATGAAACGGTCAATACCTACAATTAACCATTCAGTTAGGTCTAATATTATAGAGGACACATCCTTTTTAAACATGGAATGCAGAGGTAGATCAGATATAAATGTATGGAAGCTATCCCAGTCAGCCTTAGTGTATCGATATACTGTACGATAGAGAGGTACGTCTGAGGACTTATTACATTTCATTTTTATCTTAATTGATACAACAGAGTGGTCGGAAGATCCAAAAGGCGACAGAACAGAAACTGAACATAGTTCAGGGCAAGTTGTGAGAAAAAGGTCTAGTAGGCTCGCATACTAGCCGTCATTGTCGGGCACACGGGTGGGTTCCTGAACAATTGAAGTAACTGCTGAAAATCGGTACATAAAATATTATATTTCTGTATATAACATTTATATGTATATATGAAATAATAATAGAAAGAGAAATATATGGCAAGCTATATAGAAGTATATATAGAAGAAGAAAAAGAAGAGGAGGAAGAAGATGGAATAGAGGAAGTAAAAAAAATGAAGAAGAGGAAGAAGAAAACGAAATAGTAGAAGGGGAAGAAGGAGAAGAAGAAAGGGGTATAAATTTCATTGAAAATTTAATTTTCAGCCATTTTCTTTAATATAAATCTCACCTGTCTGTTTAAATGTATGTATGTATGTATGCATGTATAAAACTTTCGACAGAGGTGACGAAGTTTCACGAGATTGGCATCGTTTTGAAGTCTACCCTTTGGATGACAAATATCGAAAAAATGACTAAACACATTAATTCCTTCACTCTCAACTGGGCAGTTTTCTACAAGGAGGATCAGTTTGTTTTTCTTTGTTTGTTTTTGTTTGTTTTTTTTTTTTGTTTTTGTTTTTTGCGTCGCCATTTTTGTAAGTCATCGTATCGGCTGAATGAATTTACTTAATTTCAACGTTCCGAACTTCCGGTCGCGTCATGGAGTAGCGGTAAGATGTTAGTTTTTTTGTTGTTTTTTTTTTTTCATTTTCTCTTCCGCCTTCGCGTCACGGGTTCCAGCCTACCTACTTACTACCACATTTTTTTTATTTTTTTATTTTATTTATTTTTGTTTTTCAACACATTCCAAACGCCCGGGCAACGTCAGGCACTCAGGCTATTTAGTATAAATACCGTATACTGAAGAGCGAATTTGAATATTTCACAGGTTTCAATAGTTTTAAAATAGAACCCGAATCACACTCCTGTAAATATACAATGCACTTTAAGGAATCTATTTCTCAAGTAAAATATATATTGACTGGTTTGTTAGAGGATTATAATTTCACAAAGCAAATGCATGAACCAAAATGAAATCCTTTTATTAAGTCATCTGGCGGCATCACGAATGAAATTAACCTATATTTTCTTATATTCTTTTTTCAAAGCGATTTTTCATTTTCTTAGAGCTACCATGTGATGTTCAGCGAATGGATAAATACAAATAACTACATAACGACGAGATTCTATCTCTGGCCGTAAATTGCAATGAGAAATTTTATGTGAATTTTCCGCCATCACGTGGGAACAATATAAAACGACGTAGCCAGTAGCGTTTTAATATTAGGAGGACAATGACATTCTCAGCATATGACTACCACTCCCATTACCACTACTACTACTACTACTACTACTACTACTACTAGTAATAATAATAATAATAATAATTGCCAACTTATGTTAATATTGTCATTAAAATCCTGAATGCTACTTTATCTACCTGTAAAAACATAAAATATATACATATACATATGTTATCTATGCATATTTTATCTATGTACACACATATATATATTTTCACATATATACATAGACACACATATATGGGCAGACACATATACATATATGCACACAAACGCATCAGTTTTGGGACGATTGATCGGAATCGGAATCGAGAATCGGAAAAATCGGAACTTTTGGGGTATCGGAATTGGGAAAATTTTAGTCACATTTCCGATTCCAACGATTCTTTAATTTTTTTCTGGCAACTATAAAGAAACAAACACAGATGTATTTATTTATCAGAAGAATATTTATTTATAACATGAAACTATGGGACACAGAACCGGGATTTCTAGGTTCAATTTAATTATTCTATTTATAAATTATGGCAAACAAAGTAAATAATAAAGAGTTCACTTACTTTAATTGCCTTAGGAAACCCTTTGAAATGCTTACATTTATTTTAGCACCTAGGTGATAAGAGTCAATATGATACCCCCCTTAGAGTTCACAGTTAAGTTAAAAGGGCTAAAGTGTAGTATCTGTTATTCAGATGCTACACTTCAGTTTTTTGTTCTTCGTCAGTGGAGGAGAAATCCTTAATGACTGAGACAATTTTTTATTTTTGTTCCTTTCCCCATGTTAAAAAACGATCCTGGTGTCTAATTGTCCTGTGGGAAGGCAAAGTAAATAGGAAATTAAAAGGGTTAAACTGCTCCTGACAATTTATATTTTTAATTTTTCTGGCGTCGACCTGGTCTCGTGTTATCTGGAGTGGTTTTGAAATAATTCTGTTTATATTGCATTTTTTTATTATTATTTTTTGCCACAAGTGAAAAGCACAGATAAAAATCTTAAATTGAATTTAGAAAGATTCGTCCACGGAAAACTAGTTCATTGAAAATTCGTCCCCGGAAAAATCGTCCATAGAAAACTCGTCCATTTTTGCGAGGTAGGAAAACTGGTCCATTATTGAATACATATCGATTGAAAACACATTTTTGACCGTTTTGAAGGAGATTTGCTTTTAAAAGAGAATACACACTGATATTTTTTTTTAAATATTTTTACTTATTTACTGTTGTTTAAAAAAATAAAATTGATCTTTCTAAGTGTTCGCTTTATACCTATATTTGTTAGTTTTAGTGGTTCAACTTATTTTAAAGCGTTTATTCAGTTAAAAAATCAAGTAGTGTCGAGTGTTAATTTAGAACAAAAAATGTCCGACATGCGAGTATCACATCTTGGGAGTCCCGATAATCGCTCAAAAATAGAAAATTACAGATTATAGTGAGGTAGCAATACGTTTAAAATGAGCCCCCTCTCTATAAAAAAGTAATAATAAAATTTAATATTTTTCAAATATAATTATGAAGGGGAGATTTTTTTAAAAAACTCTTGTTCCTTCAAAAACAAAACAATAAACAACAACAAAAATGAAATGAAAAAGATTCTTAAATAAAGGGAGTGAAGTTTTCATAAAATTAATAATTAAATTTCTTTATCTTTATTGATTACTTTTTCTTAATGATTAAACAATTTTGAAGTTAAAATAAAAATCAAAATGACTATACGATAGATTTTCAGCACACACACCCTCTCCCCGCACCAAAAAATATTTCGATTTTTATTTACAGCTAATTACAATTTTTATAAAATTTAAATGAGAAATTTGAAAACTTTTAAGTGTCCGAAGTAATGATGAAATCATTTTATTTATTTTTTGTTGTTGTTGCTGTTGCTGCTGCTGTTGTTGTTGTTGTTGTTGTAAGTCCAATATTTCTCTAAAAATAGCTTCATCAGAATAGGAAGTCTGGTCCGTGATTTTTTTTCTTTTCTCTATTTTGCTGTTAAGAAGAAGGTGATGCCTCGGATTAAAAGAAAAGAGAAGTATATGTGTTGTTCCGGTGGATCTACGTGTGTTTTGTTTGTAGAGGACTAGGATATATATACATCCTAATCCCGTTACAAAAGAAAATAATGAAACGAATGGAATTGAAGGAAACAAAAACTCAATTGATGGATAAGATAAACGTCGTTTATTTACTGTTGAAAGAATGGATGTTTTAGATATAACACGTGTTCATGCCCGCGCGGTGGTAACCATCGTTTGTTGCGGGATTGGTAGTATAGAAGGAAAAAGGAAATGTGTGTTCATCTCACGTTCGGGTCACTATCGTTTGTTCGCGCATGGGAAGAGAAGTGACTGATGTAGTGGAAAATGGGAATGATAGTCCAGCGTGTAGACAAAGACAAAGGATAGAGGGTTAACATCAGTTAAACTGTGCGCCATGTTAGCCGTCAGTTACGCGGTAGTGTTCTCTGGCACAAGTAGTAGATAGAGAGAGAAAAAGTGAGAATGTCAACCCAGTTCATGGAGAGAGAAAGCGTATAAAGTGTACGTACTGTCTGTTGGCTTTTTGTTCCACATAGTAGCAAGTGGAGTGAGGCACGCGCATGCGCGCGCATGCCGAAGCGGCGGCGGCTGGTGCGCCGACCACTCATCTCGGAAAGCGAGTTGGAAAAGGGAGGATGCTGCTTATTGCTCTTGCTTTTATACTTGTTTCCGGTGATCTTTTGCGCATGTGTGGATTTCCTGTTGAAAGGGAAATGGCGTCGTCCATCTGTGCGTACATTAGCGTGTGTGTGTGTGTGTGTGTGTGTGTGTGTGTGTGTGTGTGTATGTGTGTGTGTGTGTGTGTGTATACACGTGAATGTGAGTGCTTGTACGCGAACGTGAATATATGTACGTGTGTGGACGTGCGCGCGTATGTTTGTGTGCGCGTATGTATATGACAAGTAATATGGCTTGAAATGTGAACGCGTGTTTTTGTGTGAGACTAGAAAAGGTTCGCGCATGCTCTAGTTTCGAGCGGGAAATTTAAAGTAAAAGATAGTGACATACTTTTAGAAGACACTTATTTTTAATAAAATTTAAATGAAAAATTTGAAAACTTTGAAGTGTCGGAAATAATGATAAAATCATTTTATTTACTTTTCTGTTGTTGTAAGTCCAATATTTTGCTAAAATAGCTTAATCAGAGTAGGGAGTCTAGTCTGTGATTTTTTTTTCTTTTCTTCATTTTGGTGTTAAGGAGGAGGTGATGCCTCGGAGTAAAAGTAGAAGAGAAGAAAAATATACGTGTTGTTCCGGTTGTTCCACGTGTGTTTTGTTCTAATTTCGAGCGGGAAATTTAAAGTAAAAGATGGTCACACACTTTTAGAAGACACTTATTTTGAATAAAATTTAAATGAGCGTATAATATTTTGCAGACAAAACATCTTTCTAAGAAGAACTCAAAGGGGAAAAAGTGAAACTGAATTCAGGAACGCACATGGTCGAAGAAAAAAAAAACATGAGTATGTACAAAAGACGGAAATAAGTTCTAATAAAATAATTCAACCAACTGAAAAAGAAAATTTTAAAAAGAATGCGATACAAAAAGACAGCACAAAACTAAGATACAGAAAAATGTAAGAATTTTTTTTTTCCAGAAAAAAATGTACTTGAGTCTGTTTAGTTTCATACTAAAATTAAGGGAAAGAAAAATATTTGTTTTGTTGCTAATTCATTAAAAATTTATTTTCTTCTAATAAGAAAAAATAAATAAGAATAAATACGACTGCAAAAAAGGAACATGTTCTTATGCTGCTGCTGTGTGTGTGTCGGCGGTCGGTTCAGAGTCGCTGTTGTATTTTCTTCTCCAAATTTTTTTTTTAAATTGTTATGAAATAATATGTGCCTTTTTAAACGAATTCATTGAATTTAGTTTTTGTACAATAAATTTTTTGTTGTTTTATTCTGTGCTTAAAAGTTTAATATGGAGCAAATAATGGAACTCACAAAAACTGTGCAGTTGGCCCTGCAAAAGCAACAAAAGCAAGTGGAATATTTACAAGAATAACAATTAAAACAAAGTGAATTATTACAAACTATATTAACGAGGTAATTACAAAAAAAGATGGTCGGTTTATTCCTGAAGGAATTGCAAAGTTTCTATCAGAATTTTTGTATGAACCAACAAATTGACTTTTACAGTGTATTTTAGAAGATATGAAAATATTTTTTTCTAAAAGATGTCAGTTGTGGTCTGACGAGAAAAATATTATTCTGCTGTTACAAAAACTTCGTACTCGGGAAAATACCAAGTAAACAAATTTCATTCTCCCAAATAGACATGAAAATATTTCTTTTAAAATATTATAATATATTATCGAGAATTTTCGGGGAGCGGGATTGTGAACCAAGATGAGGAGGATTTTATTGCTTATACAGGAAAAGTACATGCCCAAATTATTCAGGATAAAAGACTTCAAAGAAGATTTGTTTAAAGGTTTAATATTTGTTCAGGGTTTAACAGCCGTTGTTCAAGGATATTATCAATCATGAATCTAGGCACTGAGATAACTTTACAAAACGTTACGGAAGAGTATCAAATATTGAATTTAAAACATTGCAATATAAGCATTGAAGAAAAAAATATTGTCAAAGTACAAAGGGTTAAACAACGTGTCCATTATGGAATAAAATACTCTAAAACATGTGGAGGAAAAATCATTTTACAAAAGAGTATTATTTTAAAAATAAAATATGCTATGAGTGCTGACATAAAGGTCACAAATCAAAGGTATGCATAAAGAAAAAAAGACCGTAAGCCTCAAAGAACAAATATCATCGGATCGAAAAAAAGAGTTCATAAATTGTAAGAAAAAAAATATTAATGTCAAAATTAATGGCTGGAAAATAAACTGCCTTCTGGATACTTGGAGTGATATATCCCTAATTGGTTAAGTAACTTGGAAGAAAATTGCATATCCAAAGTTACAAAATACGGAAAAAAATTGCCAGAGGTGTTTCTGTAAATAGGCCAAATTCCAAGGTTAGTTTTATACAAATGTGACACTGAATGAAAATACAGTAAAAACCGCAATTTATGTCATGTCAGGAAAAAATTCTAATTTATTTGGTATCGACTTGATGATATTATTCAATTTATAGGAGAAACATATAAACTTGTTTTGTAGAAAAGTAAGTGTGGCAGGGATATCAAATTCCATACTGCCAGAAAAATGTATTAAGGATTTAAAAAAGGATTTTTAAATGTATTTTCTGAGGGGCTGGGTTGTTGCACTAAGGTTGAAGTGAAATTTTAACTGAAGGACAAAGCTAAACCGGTGTTAAAACCTAAAAGGAAGGTTCCATTCTTTTCACTGGAAACAATAGACGAAGAACTAAAGAAATTCGAAGAAAATGGAGTAATTAAAAAAGTGGATTACTTTGAGTGAGCATCACCCACAATATATGTAAAAAAGAAAAAGATCAAGGTATTTGCGGATTTCTCAACTGGACTAAATGATTGCTTAAAAGATAATAACTATCCGCTCCCTACACCGAGAAAATTTATAAGTTGAATGGGGGAAAAAATTTTCACAAGAATTGATTTATCAGAGGCATATTTTCAAGTCAAAGTCCAGGAAGATTGTTCAAAATACCCGACAATAAATACCCATTAAGGATTATTTGCCCTAAAACGGTTAGCTTTTAGGTTGAAAGTGGCCCCAAATTTATTCCAACAAATTATGAATACCATGTTAGAATGGCCTAGATTTTGCAGTGGCTTACTTAGACAACATTCTAATAAGAAGCAATACTGTTGAACATAAAATCCATATTCGTGTGGTATTCGAGAGAATAGCAAACTACGGATTCAAAGTTGCTCTCGAAAAATATGGATTTGGTATGAACAAAACTGAATATTTAGGATAAATAATTGATCGAAAAGTAGCGGACCTAACCCAAATAGGACAGAAGCAATTAGAGACATGCCTAGAACGGGCTATATAGTGAAATTACAGTAATTCTTGGGTCTAGCGAACTACTATAATCCTTGTATCCCCAATATGTATGAAGTAAGACCACCGTTGAATGGATTATTGAAGAAGAATAAAAAACGGCACTGGACGAAACAAAATACGAGGAAGCATTCTAAAAAATGAAAAAGTGATTGTTATCGGACCTAGATTTGGCACATTAAATGAAGGAGTTAATTGTAACAGCAGATACGAGTGAATACGGTTTAGGAGCCGTGTTTCTACACAGATTAGAAGATGGGTCTACTAAACCAATTGCTCATGTCTCAGGCGTTTTATTATCCGCAGAAAGAAATTACAGTCAGATTGAGAAAGAAGGTTTGACAATGACTATGAAAACATTTCAGATTCATCCATGGAAGACCATTTGTTTTGCAAACTGACCATAAGCAATAACTGTCAATTTTTGGTTCAAAAAAGGGGTTCCTACACATACTGCAAACAGATTGGAGCGATGGGGCATTATTTTGCTCAACTACAATTTTAAAATGCAACACTTACCATCTAACAAAATCACAGGTGCAGATGGTCTGTCTAGATTGATTCCAAGTAAAACCGAATTTCTTGAAGAAACAGTTATAGCAGCACTAAAAGAAGAAAATGAACTAACAGACATACTAATAAATATTGTTAGAGAACTACCTACAACACTCAAAAAATTTTTTTTTAAAGCAGCGAAAATGAACGAATACATGAAAAAAAATAAGTGTGGCATAACGAAAAGAAGAAAAAAGGATTAAAAGTGTTTCCGTTTTCAATAAGTGACGAAACTCTAATGTATGCAGATAGCATGGTAAGACAACAGGTGTTACAAATGAAAATTCTGAAAGAATTTCATATGGGCCATCCTGGAATCTCCAGAATGAAAGCTCTAATGAGAGGATATACATACTGATCAAAAATGGATCAGAACAGAGAAAAAATGGTAAAATTATGCAAAGGTTGCCAACTAGCACCGAAAGCTCCACCTATAACGACGCATCCTTGGCCTAAAACAGATGTTCCCTAGACACGCATCCATATAGATTACGTAGGACTACTGAAAGTATATTATTACCCGGTAATCGTGAATAGTTTTTCAAAATAGCCGGAAATTTATAAATACAAACACCCCACTGCTGCAAATGCTATAAAGGCGTTAGACGAGGCATTTGGTCGTTTTGGAGTACCAAAAACAATTGTTAGTGACAATGGTATTATGTTCACTGGACAGGAATTTAAGGATTACTGTGAGTCACTGGCCATGGAACATATCACAACACCATTATAACCCACGGTCTAACGGGCAAGCAGAAAGGTTTATCGATACTTTTAGAAGAGCATTGAAATAGAATAACATCGACACTGAAGAAAAGAGTATTCAAAAATGCCTAACAATTTATAGGATAACGCCAAACCTGAATAGTAATGCAAATTTATCACCAGCTGAAATAATGGTTACCAGAAAAGTACGTTCTGTGTTCAACCGATTAATTCCGAGAAAAAAAAAAGAGAGAAAAAATTATTAATGATAATGCGAAGTACAGAACGTATAAGGAGGGTGATAAAGTTTTCTTTAAAAGCTATCGGACTGGAAAAGCTTTTGGGGAGATGGAATAGTCTAAAAAAGAAATCGGGAGAATGGTCTCTATCATAAAATGATGGATATTTTCCCATAGAATACGTATAAACGAATTGAGAGTAAGATATATGGAAACGATCGAAAACCGAGAGCTACCAATGGAAATGATGGACGACACTTTCCAAATTGAACCCCAAACAAGGATATACTAAGGAAAGTATCAGTAACTCCGAAAACTAGTCACTTTCTAAAATCGAATAATTCATAAATGCAAACTGTAAGGAGAAGTGAAAGAAAAAGGAAAAGGTTAAAAAAAACTAAATGGTAAAGTCAAATTCTAGGGAAGAATGTAGCTTGGGGAAAGGTGTTATAATGGAATGATGGATATTTTCCCATAGAAGACGTATAAACGAATTGAGACCAATATAATATACAGACAATGAAAGATATACTTCTCCGTGAATGAGAAAGTTCCAAGACACCGAGATAAGACTGTCCTTGTATTCCTTTTGTAAATTTATCTTTGTATTAACCATAAGTGAATGTGCTGTGTTATGATTACATACACATATATATATATATATATATATATATATATATATATATATATATACATATAGGTACATATATATATATATATATATATATATATATATATATATATATATATATATATATATATATATATATATAGGTACATATATATTTATATACTAGCATAAGTACCCGTCGTTGACTGGGTTCAAAAACAGCCTACGGAAAATGGACTCTGATTTATGAAAGTATGATAGGTTATGAAAAGGAAGGTTTCTAAATTTGGGTTGAATTTGGGGGTATCAAAACCAGAGCAAAATATCATGAAAGTAAAAATAAAATAGATAACCCCCCATAATTTATTATATCATACCTGTTCACACTGAAACACTTATCACAATATTCTGTGGATCTATATTAAAAAAACCTTGTTAAACTTTGTGACATATTTCCATTCTATGGAGGTCAGGTGCAAACGAACACCCCATAATTTTATTATACCATATTTCTTCAAACTGAAACATAATTATCAAAGTATACTTACGCAGATAGATATGAAAAGTCTTTATTAAAGTTTGTGCCTATTTCCATTCTATGGGGACCAGGACCGAACACAGACCCCACAATTTTATTATATCACCCCTATTTAAGTTAAAACATACTTATCAAAGTATTCTTATGTACATCCATATCAAAA
>NC_136503.1:37088252-37100752 GCF_053919585.1 Euprymna scolopes
TATCTGAAATTTAGAGCTTAAGCTTAAGATATCTTAAGAATAATAGAAATTCAGAGCATCATACTAAAATAGTGTCTATTGACTGCGTATCAAATTCAATTCACTATAAATTTGCATCTGGTGTATTTGAATTTTCAAATGTTTTTTTTATATTATTTGCTCCCCACTCCAAATCCTTTAAATTATTTACTGTTATATCCCGTTTTGACGGTATATAATAACATGACAAAATACGCCGAGTGGAATGCGTAACAAAAGGTTTATTCGTACTTCGAATAATACACAATACAAAATGGCTGCTCGCCTTGAAGTTGATATACGCGTAAATGAAGGTAAAGGAAAAAGGTAAAAACGTGTGTGAGAGGAACGCTCGTCCTGGGAGCTTGGTTAATCCTGACTACACTTGGAGAGAGTAAGCCGCGAGACGGTCGGGCTAGTGCGTACCACTTGACTGACTCCAAGACAATACAAGACGCTCTTTTATACACCGTTTCGTATCCGGTGCTATCCGTAATTATGTCCCTTATAACATTTACAAAAAAATAATATTTGATTTTTTAAGGGATTCTACCTAATTTTACCCAATCTGCATAAAATTAAATTAAACTAAATACAAGGAGTGAATTTTGTGCATATAAATATAAAATCATATACGTATACCTAACTGATATTTGTGATAGGCGTAACTGAAATCTTCGGTTGTATTCACAATTAATCGGTAACGAATAAAGAACAAAATAATCAAAACGAAAGTTCACACTAAAAAAATGCGTGTAAGCTTATTTAATAAAGTTATTCTTCTTCCTTTAATAACAATATCCTTATTTTTCTGCTTTCTCTTTAACTCTAGTCTTTTCTATAAATACTATTATGGCGTGTATTCATCAGAATTTTCTTATCTATTTCTTGCTTCCTTTATTCAGCTCGTTTCACTGGTTGGTCTAGTTGTCTCTATCAAATCAGCCATTTTGAATTATATATATTTTTTAATTCTTTCGAAATGAATAAACAAAACTAAATATTGCATCCCTATACCCGTTTTACAGGTATTTTAACGGGATGTACTCTGACGAATTCGAAGAACTTGTAAATTATTAAAAAAAATAAATTAATTAAATAAATACAATTTAAAAAAAAAAAAAAAGCGTGTGCACAAACCGGGGATCACGTTAAAGAGGTAGAAATAAATGTCTGTTGTTCCAACGGAAAAAAGTGACTAGAGTTATTACTTGTCTTCTGTTCCTTGCGACGTACTCCGCTACAACGGGTGGGTACCGAGTGTGGACATGTAATGACTACGTTACAGGTGTTCTTCAGGGTGATAGCGTTGGCCCTCCAACTAATCCGTCGATATACCATGAAAATGAAGTATAACATAAGCGCTACGACCTAAAGTGAAGCAAATGCGTTAAAATTAACCAAACATTTACAAAATCAAAGCGAAGTAGAAGAAACAAACAATAGACTTATTAAAAGTTCAAACTTGATAGTCAAGGTTTTAACACACAGTTGTCCTTGAAACTAATCTTGTATGTGTTATACTATATGAAAGAGGCTTTTCAAATTTTCCTGGGCGTTGTTATGGCAAATCTCCCAGGACAGGCTTGTGTACGACATAATCACTTTGACTCGTTGGTTCTCGTTAGATCACCGAAGGTTGATCCTGGTTAGCACCAGATGCGCGACTATTTGGACTGTATATAGGAGGATGTCGGCACACACTTTCAAGACCAGCAAAAGCTTAACATTTTAGAGTTAGTGTAGCTTCAGACGGGGACAGGTTCTGAAAATGGATAGATTTTTTGTGTGTGGAAAGTCAAAATAGTGTGCATAATTAGTTGCTAAACTTAATTTATTGCAGTTAGTTATCTATGTTGTTTCTTTTCATTAGCAAAGTGACCCTTAAGCCAAAGTTTGATATGAAATATCAGAATGTCTTAAAATAATCAAGAAAGAAAAAAAAATCCATGGTGGTTATTGCATACATTTTAACTGATAAAACATGTCTATTCCACTGTTTTTAGATGAGGATTGATATTTTGTATTATTTGGATTATCCGAACAATTGTTCTCATCTTGGATGTTATTCTCACAATGTTTCGGTCGATGTAACCTTCGATCTTCTCCAAGTGTATCAAACTCGGGAACCTTTCTGTCGAACCGTACGGAATTTTGAACGGAACCCTTTACTTAATTCACGTTGATACTTTGCTCTCATTCCATTAGTCATGACCGGATAGAAGTATTGAATAATTTGTAATTATATTCTTAGTATCTCCTGCACTGAATATCCAACGTTAGACCTCCAAAACATCTGTCGCTTAGAGGAGGTTAACACTTTACACTTTATCTGAGTCTAAGTACGACTCGCTTTAACACTTTATCTGAGTCTAAGTACGACTCGCTTACATGTTATAGCGTCATTATGATCTGTTTTCATGACTATATGAACTTCCGGTTCCCTGCTGGTACTATGTATAGATAGTAGTAGTATCGTATTAATTAGACCTGTATACTGTTATTTTTTAGCCAGTCTGAGAAATTGTCTTCAGTTAGATGGGCTGCCGCATAGCCTCCTTCCAGTCGGGTGACTGGACTGTAGGATCAGGTGGTCTGTGTCCTAGGTAGGGAGGGGGCTTCCTTGCACTTTGAGCAGTTTGGGGAGTCTATTTGTCTCCACCAGTGTTTGTTTACTGCAATTCTGCTGTGTCTTGTCCTGCACAAAAAATCACCACTATGTAGTAATGTGCAGGCTTTAAAACTATGAGTTAACCACCCAGGTGGTCATACGGAATTTAGAGACTTTCTGAATTCCCTCCTGATTAGTTCTTCTACACTGCCACGACAGGAGTATGTGTAGATGATCCTATGACAAAGGATGGAGCAGTCTCGGAGCAGTTTTTCTATGAAATACTATTTTGTCCTTCTGTAAATACACACACTTCCAAATATGCCACCGTGTTGTGTCTTATTTGTTATCGGCTCTACAATGTCACAACAGTGGCGACGAGAACTCAAACTTATTTACACACAACATAATCTAAACTTATGTTGTACACAGTGGCAACGAGAATTTGGACGTGTATCTGATACAACATAACCATTACCATAACTGGGTACATTGGATTTTCGAAAAAAAAAAAAAGACTTAATTCGTGTACTCAGACGAATAGTTCATTACAACGGTATACAAAGCATACCAAATCTGTAAATGAGTGGTCTCAGCAATGACAAGTGCAGGTTCTGTCACACAGAAGTAGAGTGTAAGCTACCTGGCATCCAGCTGTAAGGTGAGCTAGTGGACAGCTACTATAAAATGCGACACAACAGCGTTCGTTAATATCTCCACTGGACGATCTGTAAAAAGTTAAATATCGAATGCAACAGTAAATACTAGGAACATATAACAGAAAGAACAGTTGGAAATAAGTCATATCAAAGAACCTACTGTTGATTTTATGTGCCTGGCCTTACTGGTTGTGCGGTGATAATGGCTTGAATTTTAGTTAAAAATGAAAAAAGTCAAGTTGCATTATGCAATTGTGCTTTAAACAACAACATTCATTTCGAACGCACCCCTTTTATATAAAAGAACCTACAGTTGATTTTATATGTTAGGCCTTTCGACTTGTGTGGTTACAAAACTTCTCGAATGCACTTGTGTTAACTTTGGTCAAAATTGCCTGTTCCTTCTTTTATCGATTATTGAGTATCGATACTTATTGAAGACATTCCGCTACAAAACCTATCTAAGAACACTATCAGGTACATAAAGTGCCTTCGTGTGAAATTTCATAAAAATCGACCCAACGGTTTTGGAGTTTATAGGGAACGAACTCACACGCGAAGTTCATTTTATAAAATAGTAGAGATTGTGTTGTCTCTATTTATGTCTCTGTTCCGACGATATTGAAACGAGCTAATAAAAACGAAATGACTACATTATAATCGCCCATGTTGCAACAGAGCGCAGATGAGCGCGTATGAAAATATCAGCAGCAGACGAAGGATGAATGGTAAACGATTGTATTAGCAGCAGGAGCAGCGTTTGAACGCGTATGCAAATTAGGAAGTGTGCGCGATCTGGCGTTTGAAGAAAAAGAAAAAAAAAAGGACAGCACGTGGTCGGAGAGAAACAAAGTCGCCGCAGAAGAAGATGGACGTGTAAAATGTCGGAAGAAGAAAGACGGGCGGTGGAAAAAAAGATGAACATATAAGAAATGGCTATCTACGGCCGGCGTGTATTGGAGCAGAAGCAAGATACTTAAGCTGGTGTCGATACGGGGGAGAAAGAAGAACGATAAACAACCTATGTTAAAAAAAAAATGCCGACTAGAATTTTTATTTCTTTCCTTCCAGTTTTATGTTTATGAATTACTAAAGTAAAGTTAACGGCTATGTTACAGTGTTAATTCATTGCATTTAATAGCAAAAGTTTGTGTTTCGTTCAGTAAACCAACCTGCAATCGATCCAGCCATGAATATTTTACATTTCTTCGTTTTCAAGATGTCCCATGCAATATCATCAGTATCGTTATCATAAGGAAAGAATGCAAATTTATTAAAATATTTTCAAATGCAAAGTAGTGTAGACAGCTTTATGTAGGAATCTAGAATATTCGTCAAATTGCCCTGGTGTGCCGACTTGTTACTATATAGTAGTTGTCATGCTTTCGCGTGCTAATAAACATTTAACTCATCAATGGCAGCTGTGAGTGTGTAAAAATGGTGTATTGAAATGACATGCGTATTGCTGATTGCATTGGCGTTAATTTCTGCAGTAATATTGTCAAGTGTTTCATTGACCTTTACACATTTCCTACCATAAGAATAATGAAACTTATAAAGTATACATGACAAAGAAACCTTGGCAATATTACTGCAACTATAACGTCCCTCATCAGAGGAGAAAGTTTACTCCGAAATATACATCTTCAAAATAAACACTTGTTTGTTTTAATAATTTCGCGTTGTAATTTGGCTTCAAATGTATTCCATACGTATTTTACTTGAAAATTCTAATTTGAGTCAACGATTTTAACACGAATAAAAAAAGAAATAAACTACCCTGATTTTCAAATCGCGTGACCTAGCGTATCATTCCGGCATTTAAAAAACGACACCGTGGGCTCTTCATTGAACTTTCTTCAATTTAACATCGTGGCGAGAAAAAAGAGAAATATATATATAAAAAAAACTGAGAAGGGAGTTTACTCCGAAATATATATCTTAAAAATAAACAATTGTTTATTTTAATAATTTCGCATTGTAATTTGGCTTCAAACGTATTCCATATATATATATATATGATGATTGCTGCATCTTTCCAGATGATCGCCGTTACATTGAGTTCTCCCGATCTTGTCGTCCATGCCATCTAAGATGACTCTGCTCTCCCGCCGCAGATTTGCACATCTTGAGGCAGATGTAACATACAAATTGAGCAATTTCCATCGAGTTGGCTTGCCCTGGGGGTTGAAGTGTATTCCTATAAACAATCACGTCTTCTTTGACCAGGAGTAGACTTGCAAACTTTGCTGCATGTTAAACAGATTGTTTGGTTCGGACTAATAAGTGCAAAGTTGTGTTACATGATAAGGGCTGTTCCCTTTTCATGTAAGTATAAAAATAGAGAGATTTAGTTAAAATGAAAATGAAATAGCAATAGACGAAATTCGAACCTCGTAATTTAGGTTTAGAAATAGATTACGTGTGAGAATTAGAAAATGGAATGTAAAACAGCTTAGAGATAAAATAGTTTCAAGAAAAGAATGTGCACTGTCAATTTTGCTATGAAAATTCAATTGAAAGAATGCAGCTACAAGATTGGAAAAATAGGTTACTGAGAATATAGGTTAAAATTCCTTTTGTAAACAAAGGAAAAAGTTTTGGACACGCATGTCCAGAACACGTGAAAGAAGGCACATGTTTTAACATGTGTATGACGTCATGGAAAATAGAAAGTTCTAGATATAGTTAGAAACTTGGGAGAAACTGAGAGAGAGTTCGAGGAGACAGACGATAGTCTGCAGTTTGGAATTCGAACGTCTAGAAGCGAGACGGTCACTTTGAAACTTAATAAGTGAAGCTTTGAATTCTTGATGAGAAAACTACGGCCGGTCGTGAGAAGAAATAAACTCATTATGTGTTTGTATAAACGTCGTCTTTGTGTTGTGATTCTACCGAAAGGTAAAGTGAAAATTGTTATTATATGTCTATATATCTGTGTTATAAAATGTCATGACATACACATCTCATATCTACAATGTGAACTCTACATCTCATATCTACACTAAGACTGTCTGAACACTATATCTTCACTCTAAGAGCTTCTCATATCAACACTTCTAAGTAATGTACATTTTAAAATATATGAATCTTCATAACAGAAACAACGACATTCTTTATAACACGAACACGGAACGCAACATCCCTCTTAATAAATATCTCTCTTACATAAAACTCTCAATAAGACTCCCTAAGTCTCTAAGAACCTCTCATTAATAAGACTCTTTTAATAAGAAAATGTAACAGTTGACCTGAACAGGAGTATTGTGCGCCTTAATGTGGTTGACGTAACCAGCTTTTGTCAAAAGCACTCGTTCATAAGTGTTGCATTTCCAGCTCTGTGTATCATGGTTAAGACCGTCAATTAACCCCTTGTGAAGCTCTAACTTCAGAGTGCTGTGGGCCAGCTTTCTTTTCTCTAGAGCATCACAACTTTTACGTAAAAGCTTTCGCCACTTCGGCCTTTGCCGAGTAAGTTCTTCCCATGTGTCGATGTCGATTTGTAAGACTTTCAAATTATTCTTTGTAGAGTCCCTGAACCTCTTCCTAGGCTTGTGTTGAGGGCGCTTGCCATTTTCCAGCTCCCCGTAAAAAAATTGTTTTGGCAGCCTACAATCTTTCATTCGAACCAAATGACCCACCCAACGCATGTGAGATCTGATTACAAGGGTTTCAACACTAGAACAATATGCTCTCACAAGGATTTCAGTATCGGGTACTTGTGCTTGACACTTGATGTTTAAGATACGTCTCAAGCATTTTTAGTGAAATCGTTCAAGCCATTTAATGTGCCTTTGATGCAATATCCATGTCTCCGAAAAATACAACAGTGTGGTTAGCACACAGGTCTTGTAAATGCAGATCTTAGTCTTGTCTGTGATGCAACGATCAGACCACACTCTCTTCTCCAACCTTCCAAAAGCTACAGATGCCTTTTGAATTCGCCTGTGGATTTCAGTGTCGAGACAGCCATCCCTCGACAGAGAACTACCAAGGTACACAAATGAATCAACTACTCCCAGTCTAGCACTACAGACCATGATGTTCGGCTCCACGTATGGCTGGCCCGGTGCAGGAGTGAACACCAGCTTTGTTTTAGACGGATTGATCCTCAGACCAAAGGCAGTGCAGGAGTCAGCAAAGCTATCAATTATATGCTGCATATCAGTCTCAGTGTGCGACAAAAAAAAAAAAAAAAAAAAAAAAAACAGCATCGTCTGCAGACAGTAACTCCTTGACCAAGACATGATGCAGCTTGGTTCTGGCATCAAATCTTGTAAGATTAAACATACGACCTGTGGTTCGAAACTTTAACATGACACTTTTTCGCAATCTCGAAACGCATGAGCAAATAGAGCAGCAAAATATATAGAGAAAAGAGTAGGGGTAGGAATATCACCTTGTTTGACACCATTGTCAACTGGGATTTCATCAGACAATTTTTCGTTAAACGAGACTCGAGCTTTCATGTCGCTGTGCAGGTCCTTGAATATTGGAGGTTGGAGGACACCCTACTTTCTCTAAAATTAACCAGAGAGCAACCCTGTTAACGGTGTCAAATGCTTTGGTTAGATCCACAAACACTTGATACAGTATCTGTTGTTCAATGTATTTCTCTTGGACTTGCCGGGCTGAAAAAATCATATCCATAGTCCCTCTGCCAGACCTAAAGCCATTCTGTGACTCAGGAATAACATTAGGACAAACATCATCCAGTAACCTGTTTAATAGAAGTTGTGCGAGAACTTTCCCAACAGCTTCCAAAAGCATAATCCCACGGTAGTGGTCACAAACATTCTTCTGTCCCTTTCCTTTAAACAGGGTCACCAAGACACCATCAATCCAATCCTGTGGAACAGGGGCACCTTCCCAGATTCCCTAAAAAAAAACTAAGGATAGCATTAGCAATATTCGCACCTTCAATCTTAAGAAGCTCCACCGGAACACCATCCAAACCAGGTGCCTTGCAACTGCTCATTTGTGCGATAACCAACTGCACCTCAACCAGATTAGGCAAACGATCCATTCTGAATATGATATCACATTGTGGTAGGCTATCAATTGCATCAGCATCTATTTCTGAGAGATTGTGAAACACATCAGTAAAGTGCTCTTGCCATCTTTTCAAGATATTTTCTGGGTCCTTAATGACAACAGATGCATACATACATATAAACATATATATGCATACATATATATGCATACATACATATATATAGATACATATATACATACATATATATACATATGTATATACATATATATGATGATTGCAACGTCTTGTCAGACGAGTGCCACTCCCTCAGCAACTTAAAGTCCATGAGCCCAAAATGATTTCCATCGCCACAGGACCATTTTAATAGATATGCCTGAGGGAGTATCTATACACAGATGATGTTACAGAGTCTTAGCTTTGTACGACAACTAAGTCTCTCTCTCTTTCTCTCTCTCTCTCTCTCTCTCTCTCTCTCTCTCTCTCTCGGTTCAAAATGTTGAGATCCAGCAACAAGCAAGAGCAAGATAGTCAGCAACAAGTTAAACTGCAGACCAGATTAATGCGGGTACTGGTTTCCCACTTTATGGTCTTTTAAATCAGAGATTTTCTTCTCCTAGAAAGGTTGCCTTCACCATGGCTTACAGGAGCTATATATATATACATATGTATACATATATATATACACATATGTATACACACATATATATAATATTAAATGAAAGATGAGGAACAAAAGGTATATATATATATATATATATATATATATATATATATATATATATATATATATATATATATATATATATTCGTCCACATACAGTACTATTTCGCAGCTCATCAGTCCGGCTAGAGACGCAACTGCCTCAAGCCAGGATCGATACTCGACCACTCAAATGGCAGTCAGAGCTTCTAACCGTTGCGATATATATATATATATATATATATATATATATATATATATATATATTACGCTACCCGTGACCTGTTGGGTCAGTATGTTATATTCGCTATAGAATTAATGTATGAGCGTGACACTTGTGACGTAAAGAAAATAGTTTTTTGTGACATAGCAGAAACATATCTATGAAAGTATATTCAAATAAAAAAAGAATATAGATAGATTTCTATGAGTCGTATTGTTTATTTTCTTAAAGTTAAATTCTAATTTTGATATATCTTTTAATTTATTTGCGGAAACAAAACAATTGGGACGCTGAAAACATACACAATAAAACAATACGTTTTATTGTCGCATCAATTATATATTTGTAATGAAAATTTAAAAAAAAAAACATATTTTCGGGGTTATTTATTTATGATCGTAGTGTAGAAGAAAGTGTGAATTTTTTTTAAGAAAGGTGTATTAAAAAATGGAGAATAAATGTAAAAAAAGGAAGGCGGTGGTTAAATTGCCGTTATAAAATGCTCTTATGATTGTCAACGGGTTAGTGTAGATTTATTGTAATAAAAGTGCGTTGAAATAACTTAAACGTGTTACGGAAATGAATGATGTAAAAAAATGCAGAAAGTATTAACGATTGTTTTTTTGGATAATTTAATCGCGAAAAAAAAACAATTGGGATGCTGAAAACGTACACAGTAAAACAACACGTTTTATTGTTGCGTTGATTATTTCCTTATGTACGGATGATCAACTGGAAGTGATAAACTGGATGTTGGCTTACAACACCCGTTACATGGTCATTTGAGTTTTATAATTATATAGATTATATATAGACATATATATTACATATTATATATTTTATATATATGCATTATATATAATGTATATATATATATTATAGTATATATATATTATGTATATATATATATACATATATATATGTATACATATATATGCATACATATATATGCATACATATATATGTATACATATATATACACATACATATGTATGTATGCATATATATACATATATATATACACATACATATATATGTATACATATATATATACATATATATGCACATACATATAAATGTATACATATATATACATATATATATACACACATACATATATATGTATACATATATATACATATATATACACATATATATATATAGTAATTTATAAAATATATATGGCGATTAAGAAATTTATAAATTACTAACTAGCTCTACCTACGTATTGAGCACTTTTGAAGTAAATACTTAAAGTTTATGCATAAATCTATACTTTCGTATATTAATTTTATGTGAGTAAATGAAGTATATATATATATATATATATATATATATATATATATATAGAGAGAGAGAGAGAGAGAGAGAGAGAGAGAGAGAGAAAGAGGTCTCTTGTCGCCTGGCAATGTCTTTAAGACTGAAACAGTAAATTTATTGTGGATACTTATGGTAATTTTGTTTACCTAAATTGAATAAAAGAGAATTTTGCTATTCTTAAACTAGGCGCTATCAACAATCTCGTTGAAACTCAATGGTTATTACGTTTGATTTTTAAAACCTTATATATATATATATATATATATATATATATATATATATATATATATATATATATATATATATATATATATATATATATATATATATATATATGCTAGTTTTGGGACGATTAATCGGAATCCGGAATGGGAACAATCGGAACTTTTTGGATTATCAGAATCATAAAAAATTATGGCTAATTTTTTATGCCAAAATTCTTTTAGGTAGCTTATTCAATTTGATTTTGTTTAAAGCAAAACCTTTCACTGCTTATTACTATAAGATGACATGATGAAATAAAAATATTTATTGATTTTAAACTACCAGTAAAACATAGATCATATCCTACAAGAAAATATCTGCACATTTAACATGTGTTTTAACAGTAATCGAGAGAGAAAAAAAACACTTTATCTTTATAGAGATTTATAAAGAATCGGAATCGGAATCAATACTTTTATCGGAATTCTGGAATTTAGTACAGAATCAGTAATTATATCGAGATCTGGAATAATATTGGAATCATCCCATCACTAATATATGCATATACGAGGTGACCAAAAAAAAAGGGCCCCAACTCTAATTAGGCCCTGTTTCTTAGTGTTTTGTCCGAATGAAATGAAATTTGGTCATAACTAGTTTATTATATTCAAAACATCACATCGAAACACTAGGGTCTTTTGCCTTTTTTCTTTCTTCTACAGCATATGTTCTAGATGGCCTCCATTTAACTTTTGTTTTTTTTTTGGGGGGGGGGGAATCACCCTTTATATACTAATTAAGATAAGCGTTATTGAACAACACGGCTTGCTTCTGTTTAATAAGTATGTAATTAACGTTTTTGACTTTTCGACCAAACTATGCGTTAGTAAATTTCACAGTTTTCTCATGAACATCACGGTTTTTCACTTTATCAGTATACATATATTCACACAAACACTATCGTCATACGAATTGGGTCAATAGGTAAATCACATATGCTGATGCATCATTTTTCATTAATTACCTATTCATATCATATAACCACAGTAAGAATTCATAGGATTAACTTCGAAAAGCAAGACTTAAATAAATACATATCCATACATACATCCGTGTTAATACAAATAAATACACAGACACATGAGTACATATGAATACAAATAAATGCGCATATACACATATACTAGCAGGCCGCCCGGCATTGCCCGGTAGTGAAATATGCTTATATATGATATTTTGATTAATGCAGATTTCGTATTTATTATTATAGTATATTGGACCCAATATATAGTAATGATATATAAAATTAAAAAAAAAAATACTCGTGCGCCAACATCGAGAGTCGAAACAAAAACGTTTAGCTTACAATTTACTTTTTCCTTTGATGTTAATGCCTGAGCTATGAAGGCATGTTTGCTGGAAGGCTAAAAATTAAAACATGAACATATAGCTATTACGTTACGCATGCATATTCGTAATGCTATTGTTCGACCTCTACCTAGCAAATTCCTTTTTTTTTAATTTTCACACTTTTGCGCCGATTTTCCCCGAGTAAAACCCCAATATAAAGTTTCGCATACGTTCGAATACCCTATATATAAAGTTTCATGTCTGTAGACCAAAAAATGACAGAGGAATTTGGTAGGAAATTTTTCTTAAAGAAATATATATACGCATGCATAAATATATAGAGAAAGAGATTTGTGTTTATTGTAATTTTTGCACACAAATATTACGCAAGTATAAATTATGTAGAATATCTTATTGAA
>NC_136503.1:37105752-37115752 GCF_053919585.1 Euprymna scolopes
TAACACCCTGTACTTGTTTAGGTGTAGGTGGTGGCTGGTAGATGACTTCCGTTTTCTTTATACTGATTGTCAAGCCAAAGGCTTTACATGCAGTAGAAAACCGATTTACAAGATGTTGAGCCTCCTCCCGAGGCGTTGCGACAAGGGCAGCATCATCTGCAAACAGCAAATCTCTTATAATGGTTCTTCGGAGAAGTGTTTTCGCTTTGAAGCGTTGTTGATTAAAAATCCCACCATCTGTACGGAATTGGAAATGAACGCCAGTGTCAACATCTGCAAATGCATATTTCAGCATAACAGAGAAGTAAAGGGCGAATAGTACTGGAGCCATTACACAACCTTGTTTTGTTCCATTGGTCACATTGAAAGGCTCAGAAGAGTCCCCATTGGACATCACTGAAGCCTTCATGCCATCATGGAAGGATGTTATAACTTTGAGCATATTGTCAGGTATACCAATTTTCTTAAGGATTTTCCATAAGGCAGTTCGTTTGACAGTGTCAAAGGCTTTAGTAAGATCAATGAACACTATGTATAGTTCTTGGTTCTTTTCGCGAACTTTCTCAGAGACCCGTCGCAGAGAAAAGATCATATCTATTGTACCCCGAAGAGAGCGGAAACCACACTGCGATTCGGGATATATCTCATCTACAAGATGTCTGATTAATCTCTTGATTATTAGTCTGGCCATGATTTTTCCAGCAATTGAGAGCAGAGATATGCCACGATGATTGTCACAGGAATTCCTCAAGCCTTTATTTTTATAAAGATGGTAAATTGATGCATCTTTAAAGTCCTGTGGGACTTTTCCAGATGTCCAAATGGACACGAAAAGTGCATGTAGCTTTCTGGCCAGTTTATGGCCACCATATCAGTAAACTTCTGGTGGCATACCGTCATTTCCTGGTGCTTTACCCAATGATATCTGTTCAACTGCTGCAAGGACTTCTGGGAGAGTTGGTAACACGGATAGTTCTGATCTCTCGGGAACCTGCTCAAATGAGTTTATAATCTCATCGTCTGTTACCGAAGAAGAATTTAACACTGTTTCAAAATGTTCCTTCCAGCGTCTCAAGATACCGTCCTTGTCTGTCAGTAATATCCCGTCTTCTGCTAAAATTGGCGAAACTCCTGATTCTTGAGGACCGAAAACCTTCCTTATACCTTCATAAAAGGCTTTTGTGTCCTTTCTGTTGAATGCTGACTGAACAGCTTCTGCGTGTGCGGTCCACCATTTCTCTTTCATCTGTCATATGCCCCGTGGATCACCACCTTACCGTGGTGGGGCATTTTGCGAGTCTCTATGACCCCTAGAGCTATGCCGGCGGGAGTCATATACTCCTGGCAGGCCCACCCAAGCCGGACAGGTCAAAGGGTAGAGTCCAGACGAAGAGTGATCCAGAAAACTGGTGGGATTATACCTGACCACAAGGAGAGATGCACCCTTAGTATTTGTTAAGACATGTATCTAGGAGAGGGAAACCTGAGGTCTGTTGTTCGCTTCCTCTGTGGCAAATCTTTGCACCGATTTAGTGCTATCAGCAGCACCAAAAAGTGTGGATAGTTGTACACGGGCTTTCACCACTATTATCAAGGCCTATGTGTGGGTTCTCTGACAACTTTGATGGGGTCTAGGTTTTACATGGTCCTGCACCAACAAAGTCCATGGGCGTAAGGTTGAAGGTGACGGGGATAGGTGAAGGATATCACTAGAAGTCCTTAGCCGAATGTCTTCACTGTGGCGGCCAATGGGTGATGGCCGTTCTGTGCAAATATGTGTGCAATTGCGCAGCTCGTGTCCTCCATTGGTGGCAAAGCAGCCCTATTTAGGGATAGCACTGCTTTCCCCATGTATGGGGAAGGGGCGATAAAAGGAGCCCTAAACATTGCTCGTACACATTCACCTTGACAGTGAACTGCAGCTGTCTGTGTATCCAGTGTGCAGTCGAAATAATTATAAATTAAGTAAGAAATTTAATATTGGATCGTGGAATATTCGCACCCTCCAGGACAATCCTAATGCACCAGAACGTAAAACAGCGTTGATATCTCGTGAACTTAATAAATATAAGATCGATATTGAGGCACTCAGTGAAACACGCCTTGCTGGTGTCTCTCAATTTAAGGAGGAAAAGGGTGGCTATGTCTTTTTCTCCAAGGGTAGAGGGCCTGATGAGTCTCGCCTCTCTGGTGTGGGATTTGCCGTAAAATCAGAACTAGCCAAATCACTGAAATCTCTTCCCAAAGGTCTATCGGACCGCATTATGACTTTGACCCTTGAGTTGGAACTTGAAACTCGGGTCACACTTGTAAGCTGCTATGCACCAACAATGAGAAGACCGGATGAGGAGAGAGATGAATTCTACCAACAACTACGAGAAGTAATCGGTGGTATACGCCATAAGGACAAACTCATTTTGATGGGCGACTTTAATGCTCGGGTCGGTTCTGACTTCCAATCATGGAAAGGGGTTCTGGGGCATCATGGCGTTAATAGAATGAATGAAAATGGTCTTCATTTGCTCTCCCTCTGCAGAGAATTCAATATGACCATCACTAGCAGTATCAGAATTTTGGGGGAATTTTTGACACCCCTAACAGAAAACTGCGAATAAAATATAGAAAACTCGTAATTTCTCTTTCTAAAGTAGGTTATTTATTTTCTTTATAGAATATGCTCCCAAAATAAACTATTTAAGTTGTTTAAAAAATAATAGAAATATTATTTTTCATTGTTTAAAAAACAGTGTTTACAAAGTGCGTGCGTGCGCTCTGGGAGCCATTTTGTTACGTAATGAAATCAATTGATTTTTATGAGATGAATATTTTTCAATTTTTAAACTTTAAAAATCTATCAAAATTTTCCTATTCGTTCAATTGTTACGTTTTTTTTCAGGGTGAATGTAAAATTTTATGCTCTTTCCGATAAACTGAATATAATATTTTAGACAAACGTTGTTTTATAAATTCACCCCCCATTTTGAAATGTCTATGAGAATGTTAATAATTAATTTTGGTCGACACGTTTTATATATCACAAATTGAAGATAAAACATCAATAAATAAAATACTCAAATTTAAAACAACAAAAAAATATCACTTATCTGTAAATTTACTGGTAAAGTCCAAAATGTAAATCCTTCTTTTTTCGATAACCACGTGTTTTTTTTTGTTTTTGTTTTTTTTACGTGGAAGCTTAATTTTTGTTTAGAATTTTCCAGTCATTATTTTTCGGTCAGTGTATATTTTTATATTTAATTCCTGGTTTCCTTTTTTTTTTTCGATATAAAAAAAAGACGAAACCCTATAATGCAGATTTATAGTATAATAAATAAAAAATTCAGGTATTTCTTTAAGATATTAAAAAAAAAAAATTACATTGCATATCTTCGTCATTTCGTAATCCGTGTAAATCCAAAAATGAAAAATCCCAGTTTTCATGTACGATGGCGTAAAGGCGCCCACATTAAAAAAAAGGACGATGTTATCTCCCTTTATTCATATAGGGTCAATATGAAGCCACCCTCGAAAATTCCTTTAAAATTACGGCCAAATCTGTTCATTGCAATGTGGCCATAAAGTGGGTGCCCATTTGACGTCACATCATTATAGAAAAGTGACCCCCCCACTTTGTGACCATTTGTAAATTTTTTTATCTTGGAAACTACTAGTTTCGTTTGCCGTATATATAAATGGTTATTTCCGTTTTCAGCGCCTCCGAAAACCTTTAAAAATGGAAAATTTGAAGGAATATAATCCAATATCGAGATTATTAAGGTTTCTGAATTAGTGTTTTTTTTTTTACACTTATAGGCTTCCGTACATAAGTAAGTGATAATCTTAACATCCGGTGTCTTTACAACTTTCTTGAAAGACACGCGTTGTCGCGATATGTGTTGGAAAAATCCTTCCATTTAAAAAATACATGGATTATAATACATAAATATGAATAAATTCTCATACAGGAAGATTAAAAGAAAGCATATCTTACTCATGGAGCAGGTGAGTGATATTTGACCGTTTAAAATATATATCGTAAGATTCAACTGTGTTATTTGTTCGACATTCCGTGAAATGTTAAGTGAAGAAATCGAAGGAAAAATAAATAAAATTGTTTATTTCTCTATTAAAGCTTTTATGATATTAAAATTTGGTCTTTGCTCGTTTTATTGAAATAAAATTTACGGATTTAAATTACGTTTTCATATTGTTATAATCTGATAGAAAGATAGGTGTCTATTCAAAATGGCGACTCGGCTGAAAATCCCCCCAAAATTCTGATACTGCTAGACCATCACTAACACAGTTTTTCAACAGAAAAATTGTCGCAAAACCACATGGATGCACCCTCGTTCAAACAGCTGGCATATGATTGACTATGTAATCACTAAGAAACGTGATTTTCGTGACTTCAAAATAACGCGCTCCTTCCATACAAGCTGTTACCTATCAGATCATGCCCTGCTACGTAGCAAGGTGTCTCTGAGTCTTTGGCGCAGACAGGTAAATAAGTCATCTATTCCAAAACGTATTAATGTATTATCGCTTAAGAATACTGAAACTCGAACAATACTTTCTGACAAGTTGGATGAAAATTTAGATGGTGTAGAAATAACTGACAACATAGAAGCGTCCTGGGAAGCCCTTCGAAATATCACCCATTCCATTGCCCTGGAAGTGCTGGGCTTACCCATACGGAAGCACCAGGATTGGTTTAATGACCAGGATATAGAAGACCGGGATACAAATTCAGAAAATGCATCAAGCTCACAAAGCACGACCAAAAATCTACTGAAAAAGATTGGCATACAAAATCTGCAAAGGGAAAGTGCAGAGGACACTACGACAGATATATAAATATATATATATAAAAATATATAGATATAAATATATATATATATATATAAATATACATATATATAAATATATATGAATATAAATATATATATAAATACACATATATATATATATAAATATATATACATAAATATATATAAATATAAATATATATATATATATATATAATTTGAAATACCGAGGACTGAGATTTGGGAAAATCGATGTGACGGGTGTCAGCCAGAAATTTGGCTGTTAAGGGGTCAAATTTCAACGATTTTACCTTTAAGAACTCTACCAAACTCCTCCGACAATTTTGGGTCTGCACCCTTGAAATTTTAGATATAGGTTCCGTGGACATGGATCTAACGTAACAACTTGATTTGAGGCCAAAACAATACATTTTCAGAGGTCATAATAGGGGTCAAAGTTTAAAAAATTACCCCCTTTTTTTTTTGCTCAGCATACACCTCTAAACACCCGGGCAACGCCGGGAACCCATGCTAAGGAGAATAGTTTCCCATCTCCCTGGAAAATCTCATCAGTATGCCCTGTATTTAAGAATTCAGGTGATCGCTCATCCCCCTCTCAGTACAGGCCAATAAGTCTCCTGTGCGTCATGAGTAAGTTGCTAGAATCTGTATTAAATACAGAAGTAATCAAACATCTCAACAAAAATAACCTTCTTAGTGACACTCAATATGGTTTCCGTTCTGCTAGATCTACAGCAGATGTCCTTACAGTTATAGCGCATAGGATTAGCAAATCTCTCGACGGTGGCAATCTTTCTAGGGCAATTGCTCTTGACATATCTAAAGCCTTTGATAGGGTATGGCATAAAGGTTTACTTCATAAGATCGCTAGCTATGGTATAGCTGGAAAAGTCTTCTCAATTATTAAATCATTTCTTTCTGATAGGTTCATAAGAGTAGTAGTTGAGGGGCAAAAATCAGAAGCTCACAGTATTAATGCCGGTGTCCCTCAGGGATCCATCCTGGGCCCAACTCTTTTCCTGATCTACATTAATGATCTTCCAAATCATATCCTTACATCATTTGTAGACATTTATGCTGACGACACTACCATTTATGGTACCACATCTAAGACAGTAAACGAGCAAGTTCTCTCCAATTCTCTCTCCTCTGATCTTGAGCACGTAGTACAATGGGGAAAGGAGTGGCTGGTTACTTTTAATGCATCTAAAACCAAGCTTCTCTCTTTACATCATCAACATTCTAATCCACATTTGTCATCAATTGAAATGAATGGCTCTCGTCTTAAGGAGGCCTCAAGTTTTGACAAGCTTCTGGGCTTGACCATTACTCCTGATCTTAAATGGAACACGTATATCAAATCTGTTGCCAAGGCCGCTGGAAAAATGGTGGGATCTTTCTATCGATCCAGTAGATATCTCACTGCTGATGCTATTCTCTATCTATATAAGAGCCAGGTACGTCCAAGGATGGAATACTGTTGCCACATCTGGGCAGGAGCTGCTAGAAAGGACTTGTCCTGCCTTGATAGAGTTCAAAATAGACTTCGTAGCCTCGTAGGAGATGTCCTTTTCTCCTCCTTGCAACCTCTATCTCACAGAAGAGATGTTGCGAGTTTGTCTCTGATGTATCGTTATTTTCATGGAAAGTGTTCAACTGAGCTTCAATCTATGGTCCCCCCTCGCCAAACTTTCACAAGAAACACTCGTCTAGCTGTAAACACTATCAATAATTTCCCCCACTCTTTATCTGTGCCTAAACCTAAACGTAGATTCCATGAACAAAGCTTCTTTCTTAGAACTGCACGCCTGTGGAATTGTCTTCCGTTTTCCTGCTTTCCGGCTGACTACAATATGGTTTTGTTCAAGTCTAAAGTAAATAAGTTCTTGATGAGCCGTTCCATATAAGTTATTAAATTTACCAAATTTTCATTACTAATGATTACTATATTGACCAACTTCTACTGTACACTCTTTAACCCTTATCCTTGAGTGGCCTCTGGGCCTAGATAATGTGGTGATGCCTTTGTAAAAAAAAAAAAAAAAAAAAAAAATATATATATATATAAATATATATACATATAAATATATATATATAAATATATATATACATATAAATATATATATATATAAATATATATATACATATAAATATATATACATATAAATAAATATATATACATATAAATATATATACATATAAATATATATACATATAAATATATATACATATAAATACATATAAATATATATACATATAAATATATATAAATATGTATATATACATAAATATATATATACATAAATATATATATACATAAATATATATATACATAAATATATATATAAATATATATATATAAATATATATATAAATATATATATAAATATATATCTGCATAAATATATATATACATATATATATATAAATATATAGATGGAATATATATATATACACATATATATACACGCATATATATATACACACATATATACACACACACATATATATACACTCATATATACACACACACACATATATATACACATACATATATACACACACATATATATACACACATATATACATATATATACACATATATATACACATATACACACATATATATACACACACACATACACACACACACACATATATATATATATATATATATATATATATATATACTAGCATTTCAGCCCGGCGTTGTCCGGGCATTTGGAGGTGTATGTTGAGCAAAATAAAAAAGCGGCCAATTTTTTAAACTTTGATCCCTATTATGACCCCTAAAAATTATTGTTTTGGGCTCAAATCAAGTTATTAAGTTACATCCATGTCCAAGGAACTCATATCTTAAATTTAAGTGTTTAGACCCCAAATTGTCGGAGGAGTTTGGTAGAGTTCTCAAAGGTTAAATCGTTCAACTTTGACCCCTTAACAGCCAAATTTTTGGCTAAAAACCGATCCCATCGATGTTTCCAAATCTCAGTACCCTGTATATCAAATTTCGAGTCTGTAGACTAAAAATTGACAGAGTTATTTTGTAGAGAAATGTACACAGACAAACAGACACTTTCACTTTATATATATATACATATATATATATATATATATATATATATATATATATATATATATATATATATATAAATATATATGTTTATGATGAAAACAATGGAAATAGTATTCCGACAAAATAGAGTTATTGCGTAGGGAAATGTAAACAGACACACACACGTTCACTTTTATATATATATATATACATATATATATATATATATATATATATATATATATATATATATATATATATAAGAAGAAGAAGAAGAAGAAGAAGAAGAAGAAGAAGAAGAAGAAGAAGAAGAAGAAGAAGACGAAACATATAAAGAAACGCTGGTTTTTGAAAATTTTCAAACTATATAATGCTTGAAATTGTCGCACTGGACATTGAAACAATTGTAACATGAAGTGAAATACACCTTTTGTTGCCATCAACACCTTGTCTTGAAGTCTTGATTTTGCACACACAGTATATTAATGCTCAATCATGAAATGTGATAATTTTGTAGCTTAATCCTTAAGTCAACCATTTTTTTCTTAAAACCTGTTCGTATATGAAAATTTACTGAATTACACGAACTCAGTATATTACATATAAGTCTATATATATATATATATATATATATATATATATATATATATATATATATATATATATATATATATATACTAGCAAAAGTACCCGTTGTTGACTGGGTTTAAAAACAGCCTACAGAAAATGGACTCTGATTTATGAAAGTATGATAGGTTATGAAAAGAAAGGGTTGTAAATTTGGGTTGAATTTGGGGGTATCAAAACCAAAGCAGAATATCATTAAAGTAAAAATAAAATAGATAAACCCCATAATTTATTATATCATACCTGTTCACACTGAAACACTTATCACAATATTCTGTGGATCTTTATTAAAAAACCTTGTTAAACTTTGTGAAATATTTACATTCTATGGAGGTCAGGTGCGAACGAACACCCCCATAATTTTTATTATACCATATTTCTTCAAACTGAAACATAATTATCAAAGTATACTTACACAGATAGATATGAAAAGTCTTTATTAAAGTTTGTGCCTATTTCCATTCTATGGAGGCCAGGTGCGAACACAGACCCCACAATGTTTATTATACCATCCCTATTTAAGTTAAAACATACTTATCAAAGTATTCTTATGTACATCTATATCAAAAACACTTGTAAACGTTTATTTTTTTAATTTTTACATTTTTTATTTCCATACTTTGTGGACCAGGCGCGAACGCAGACCCCACAATTTTGATGAATCAGCTTTATATATATATATATATATATATATATATATATATATATATATATATATATATATATATATATATATATATATAAGGTCTGACGAGGCTGCTGGATCGTAATAGAACGATAATAAAAAATAAAACACATATTTGCTCTGCAATAGTATTGAGCACTCTCTTCAGGTTTTTAATAATTACCATTTTTACTCTCTCTCTATATATATGTGTGTGTGTGTGTGTGTGTGTGTGTGTGTGTGTGTGTGTGTGTGTGTGTGTGTGTGGAGAGAGCTTATTTCATTTATTTTATTTTTATCGCTTCAGACAAGGCATGAAGTTATTGAATGTAAAGAGCTAAAAATAAATGAATAAACCCCACTCTATGGTCAAAAAACAAACAACAATAAGTATGAGATAGACAGATTCTAACCCAGAAAACAGCAAATTTCCCCCCATTTCTCAGAAACATCGCTCATGAAATGTGGCGACTAAATGGGCAAAATAAGGGAAGCGAGCATTACAAGGCCTGGAATCATCGTCGAAATGAGTTACAATTTGAAATGTTTATAAATTAGAAAAACAGACACGAGAAGGTCTGAAGAGAAGAAAATAAACTACAAAAATTGAGAGAAGTCGTATTTTTTGGAGGTTTTAAAATTGTCTGATTGCCGATCGGGCAGAAAAATAGGTAACACCGTATACAATACATATCCTGTTTTGCTATTGAATCACGCCTAGTTAAAACAGAAAATGCAAGCAAACCTATCCTCCATTTTATAAACGATAAGACGCGCTCCAATTCAAGTCGATGTTTTTCTCGGTGAAAAAAAAAAAAGGTGTGC
>NC_136503.1:37123252-37180752 GCF_053919585.1 Euprymna scolopes
ACATAGAAAGACCACACACAAAGACGATTATATACATTACTACTCGCACCACAATGATAAAATAAAGACTGGCATGATTATTGGTTTTTTCTTGCATGCCTTTAGAATATGCAGTCCCCAATATCTTAATGATGAATTTCAATATATTACGAATGTTTTAAGAAAACTACAGTATCCATCCTATTTCATTTCTTACGCAAAGAAAAAAAGCTACGAAAATACACTATAACATAAACACACAGAAAAATAAAACAAATCCCTCACTATTAAACAGACATCTTTTCATTCCCACCCACACCAAAAATACAAAAATCTACGCCACTCTTAATAGACTTGGTTTTCACTTGATACAAACAACTTTCACAACAATAAAACAGGCATTAAAAACTACCCAGCACTCTCCCAAAAACCTCACATCCGATGCCGGTATATATTCCATCCCATGTAACAACTGTCAACAAGCGAACATAGGTGAAACACAGCGAAAATTGAAATTAAGACTTAACGAACACAGAAGAGATATAAGGAATGGTAACGCCCTAAATGCACTCTTTTGCCATTGTGCAGAACACGATCACTCATTTAATTTAGATCAAGCGAAAATTATTAAATACGTGATAGATAGAGCTAAAAGAAGACTTTTAGAATCGGCACTAATATTAAATACTAATACTATTACGCAAAGAAAAGGCTTCTACCATTTAACCACTAGCATAGGGAAAATAATAATCAAAGAACAAAATATCAAAACAGATCCTGGCTAAGGATTTTTCCTTAAATATTTCAGCAAAATGAATAAGTTTACAGGAGAAAAAAAGAAAAAAAAATGTACATATTTATTTTAACGCATTTTTAAAAGTGCATCGAACAACCCAACCTTCCCACATACGCACACATATGTTTGTCCTTCCCGACATGGGTAGGATTCAAAAACTGTCCTCTTTTTCGTACGATCTATGACTTTTTCTTTTCTTGCATTTTTACTTCAATTATCCTGAAGATGTCCTCTGAAATAAGGACGAAACGTTGATTATTTTAATAATTTCATTCGGTTTTTCTATTTTTCTCAAAACATATATATATATATTTATGTATATATATATTTATGTATATATATATTTATATATATATATATATAATTATATATTTATATATATATATATAATTATATAAATATATAATTATATATATATATAATTATATATATATATAATTATATATATATTTATATATATATAATTATATATATATATTTATATATATAATTATATATATAATTATATATATAATTATATATATAATTATATATATATATAGTTATATATATATAATTATATATATAATTATATATATATAATTCTTTATATATTTATGTATATATATAATTATATATATATATTTATATATATATATAATTATATATATATATTTATATATATATAATTATATATATATTTATATATATATATAATTATATATATATATATTTATATATATATATATTTATATATATATATATATATTTATATATATATGATTATATATATATTTATATATATATAATTATATATATATAATTATATATATAATTATATATATATATATTTATATATATATATTTACATATATATATATTTATATATATATATTTATATATATATATATATTTATATATATAATTATATATATATAATTATATATATATAATTATATATATATATTTATATATATATATTTATATATTTACATATATATATATAATTATATATATTTATATATATATATATAATTATATATATATATATATAATTATATATATATATAATTATATATATATTTATATATATATAATTATATATATATTTATATATATATAATTATATATATATATTTTTATATATATATAATTATATATATATTTATATATATATATAAATATATATATATTTATATATATATATAATTATATATATATTTATATATATATATAATTATATATATATTTATATATATATAATTATATATATATTTATATATATATAATTATATATATATTTATATATATATATATAATTATATATATATTTATATATATATAATTATATATATATTTATATATATATAATTATATATATATTTATATATATATAATTATATATATATTTATATATATATATATATAATTATATATATATTTATATATATATAATTATATATATATGTATACATATATATATTCATACATATATATAATTATATATATATTTATATATATATATATATATGTATATATATATATATATTTATATATATATAATTATATATATATGTATACATATATATATATTCATACATATATATAATTATATATATATTTATATATATATATATATGTATATATATATATATATATATATATATATATATATATATATATACATGTCGAAGGATTCGAACCCAGCTTAGAAGCAGAGCCACCTTTAACCACTACAAAATTATAGGAAACTATTAATCTTAATGAAGCTAAACGTTTAATACAGACGATCTTAGAGTAATCAAGTAGCAGAAAGTCACGATCTCATAGACTATAATATATTGTTTTTCTAAGAATTTTTATTTCTTATATATTCTTGCAGTTCATAACTTTATGTGCATATATATATATATATATATATATATATATATATATATATATATATATATATATATATATATATATATTAAAAAGTTTAACTCAAATCAAATTAAAACGTTTGATTCATGTCCAAGTAACCTACATCTAAAATTTCACGTGTTTAGATTTAAAAGTTGGCGGGGGAGCATGATAGAATTTTCAAAAGTCAAATCATTGAACTTTGACTCATTGACAGCCAAATCTCTGGCCGAAAACCGATTAAAAATTTTCCCAAATCTCAATTCGCCTAATATCAAATCTCTAGTCTGTAGACTGAAAATTGAGTAGTTTGGTAGGGAAATGAACACACACAGACACACACACGCAGACAATTTCACTTTTATAGATATATAGATTACTATATATTGGGTCCAATATAATATAATAATAAATACGAAATCTGCATTAATCAAAATATCATATCTAAGCATATTTTACGACCGAACAATGCTGGGTGGATTGTTAGTACATATGTATATATATCTATTATATCTATAAAAGTGAAATTGTGTGTGTGTGTGTGTGTGTGTGTGTGTGTGTGTGTGTGTGTGTGTGTGTGTGTGTGTGTGTGTGTGTACAGTTCCTTACCAAACTATAAGACATAAAGTGTATTGAGATTTGGGAAAATCTTTTTAATCGGTTTCAGCCAGAAATTTGGCTTTGAAGGGGTCTAAATTCAACGATTTGACCTTGGAAAACTCTACCAAACTCCTCCGACAATTTTAGGTTTAAACACTTGAAATTTTAGATATATGTTCCTTGGACATGGGTTTAACTTAATAACTTGATTTGGGCCCAAAATAATGAATTTTAAGGGATCATAATAGAAGTCAAAGTAAAAAAAAAGGTCCATTTTTTTTTTTTGCTCAGCATACACCTCCAAACACCCGGGCAACGCCGGGCACCCATGCTAGTATATATATATATATATATAAGTAAACGTGTCTGTGTGTCTGTGTGTGTCTGTCTGTGTACATTTCCCTACGCAATATCGCGGTCAATTTTATGTCTACAGACTTCAATTTTGATATACAGAGTACTAAGAGTCGGGAAAATCTTTGGGATCGGTTTTCGGCCAGAAATTTAGCTGTTAAGGGGTCAAAGTTCAACGATTTGACCTTTGAGAACTCTACCAAACTACTCCGATAATTTAGGGTCTAAACACTTAAATTTTAGATATGGGTTCCTTGGACATGGATCTAACTTAATAACTTGATTTGAGCCCAAAACAATAAAATTTAAGGGGTCATACTAGGGGTCAAAGTAAAAAAAAATTGACTGCTTTTTTTTTTGTTTGTTTTTTTTTTTTTGCTCAACATATACCTCCAAATACCCGGGCTGCGCCGGGCACCCATGCTAGTATATCTACAAACTTGAACGTATCTGTGTGTCTGTGTGTATCTGTGTACGTTCTCCTACGCAATAACTCTGTCAATTTTATGTTTACAGACACAAAAGTTGATATACCGCGTACTGGGATTTAGGAAAATCTTTGTAATTCGTTTTCGGCCAAATATTTGGCTGTTAAGGGGTCAAAGTTCAACGATTTGACTTTTGAGAACTTTTGTCAAACTCCTCCGACAATTTTGGGTCGAAACACTTGAAACTTTAGATAAAGGGTATTCAGAGATAGGGCAAGCTTTTTAATCGGTTTGGGTCGAAAGATTTTAGTTACCAATATATAAATGTATGTATGTATGTATGTTTGTATATCTGCATAAAACTTTCGACAGAGGCGACGGATTTTACCAAGATCAGTACCG
This sequence comes from Euprymna scolopes, assembly GCF_053919585.1. NCBI lineage: Eukaryota > Metazoa > Mollusca > Cephalopoda > Sepiida > Sepiolidae > Euprymna > Euprymna scolopes. Next base: position 37,127,690 of record NC_136503.1, read on the forward strand.
CTTTGAAGTTCGACCTTTCAGACGACAAATATCGAAAAATTGGCTAAAAACAGTAATATTTTCACCTTCAACTGAGCAATTTTCAACGGGGGGAGGGGTCGCTTTTTTCGCCGATATTTTTGAAAGTCATCTTCTCCTTTCGATTGACTAGCCTTAATTTAAACCTACGTCACTTCCGGTTTGGCAGTGGTTGTAACAGCAAAGACGTCAGGTTTTTCCCGTTCTTTTCCTCCTTCGCGTTACGGGTTCGAGCCTGCCTTCCTACTACCACTTTTTTCTTGATTATATATATATATATATATATATATATATATATATATATATATATATATATATCGCTTATGGAAAAAGAATTAAACCCCGCACTTAATCTTCTAATCAAACCTTAAAAGCATTCCTTAATGAAGCTTATTTACTCCTATCCAGGCTTCCGTAGCTTATTCTAAACTATCATTAAACTTTGTTGCTGTTTTTTTTTTATTTTGTTTTTTAATTTCGCTACGCAAATCTATAGAGTAATATAAAAAGTTGGAATTATTTGAAATTATAATAATTTTGCATATTCTCATAGAAAATCTTCCTTAATCTTATTTAGACAAAAAAAAAATTAATTGGTTCAAAAACCTTTTTTAAAAAAATATATCGATCGAGACAAAGATGGCGGTGAATGGTGTGGTTTGGAAAATTTTTCATTTAAAATTCTATTAAAAATAGGAGAAAAAGTTTTATATTATTCTGCTTTCCACATGATTAAATTCAGGCTTTTATTTTTCTGGAAAAAAAGTTGCTCAAGAATAATGGATTTTAACAGATTTTTGTTCGCTTTATAAAAACAACTACTTGTTTATTTTTCCATGTTTTTTTTTTTTTTTTTTTACTGTGCCTAATTTTGTCCATGTTTGTTCAATGTGTGCGTGAAGTATAGTAGTAAATACTGTTGTCACTGCGAAAATGCAATAGTTTACCTTTTTATGACTAGTGAAGTAACTAGCAAAGTCCTGACCTTAACTTTTGACCTTGACCTTGGAAAATAGTGGGCACCATTCCTAAGGCGGGGACGTACATCATATTTGGTTTCGTCATGATCGGTCCAGTGGTGTGACTTGTAAGAGAGTATATATACATAGGCTATGACCTTGACATTTGACCTTTACCTTGGAAAATGGTGTGCACCATCCCTAGGTGGGGGACCATTATTATGCTAGGTTTGGTCATGATCGGTCCAATGTATAGGCTGTAGGATAGTTGTACACACACACACACACACACACACACACACACACACACACACACACACACACACACACACGCGAACGCTACTACTTTATATATAGAGATTAGGGAATGAATAGATTAATAAATAAACGGTTTAGCGGCGTATTTTAATTTGTACTGCTTCTCATAGGTGTCTTAACGATCTGGGTCATCAAAGGGTATCAAAAGACATTCACAAGCAACGTGGAAAGCGTGGAAATAAAAATAAATCATAAACTATGTGACTTTTGGGTAATGCCAGAAATAACGTTTATTGTACGAGAAAGTAACGAGTATTTTTTTTTACCTATAACAGGTGTCCTTAAAAGTCCAGATTAGTTAATAATCGACTTGTAAAAAAAAAGTAAAAACAAAAACATTTGCTGCTTGTCTCCTACTCCTAAAAAGAGTCTCCAACCTTATAAGGCGCGCACTGTCAACTAAACTTTAACCTGTCCCATCGACGAAATGCTGCATCCCTGTGCCTGTTCTATAAGTATTTTAACGGAGAGTGCTCCGACGAGCTTCACGCCCTTCCATCCCTAGACACATATGACCTTGACGAATCCAACAGGCAACAAAACCCCATCCCTACACTGTAGAGATCCCTAGATGCTGTAAAACCTTCTACTAAAATGGCTTCTTACTTCGAACTGCTAAAATTTGGAATTCCCTTCTGGGCCCTTGCTTCACTGACTGTACTGACATGCAGAAGTCCAAGTGTACGTGAATAGACATCTTGCTACTCAACTCCCAAACAATAGCCCCTTACATCTAAGTGGCGCTGTGCCTTGTTTGGGGGTGAAAACGTAGTAAAAAATCTTTTTAAAAAAAAAAGCAATTTGTTACAAACGCACTAGAATTAAATTCTCTACCAACTTGTATACTTTTAATGTGTGGACATTGTAATATATGTTTCGTAATTTTATGTCGAAGAAAGGTGCTTATCGATATACAAAGACTAAAATGACGACCGAGATTATTGCTTAACTGATGGAGGATTTATGCTGAGAAAATAGTACAAATTACTTACATTACCACTAACCATAAGTCTCAGTGGTAAGCCACCAACTAACAAAAATACTTGTAAAATCACACGTAATACCTCAGCACTCGTGTGTCGATAAGAAATCTTTCATCGAAATAAAATTAAAAAAAAAAAAAAAGAAGCTTACAAACAGTTTCCATGCGTTAAAACTAAACGGGTCGGTAGAAAATTTAAAATTTAATACTACCGCGTTTACTATCTCACTTAGCCCCAAGTGTTTTAGTGGGTAGCGCAGTGTAGTGCTAAATCTAAGCAAACAAACCAAATATTAAAATTGGTGAAAAAATATAACTTACCTGTTAGGTAGTTTGTATCGTAGAAATTAAAAAAAAAACGAAAATGAAAATAAGTCGTCTTTTGATGTATTATTTAGTCAAAATAAATCATTCACTTTTAGAATTGGACGGAAAGGCTTAAAGTTCCGACTCTAAACGAGTTGTTTTATCTTCAAGTGCAACTGGCAACTCATAGATCGTTTCCTGTCATTTCCTGAGAAATGGTGAATTCTAGCCTTGGAATAATACGTGAGAAGACTTGTTTTTTAAGGAAACGCGTAGCTTTTAATAAAACCGGAGAAACAAGTCGACTGGAATCGCTGAGATCACGTGGTTGAAACGAGCAGGAAATAAATAGACACGCACAGACGCGAGAAAGCGATGATTGATGACAGTAATAAATAAAAGCAATGTTAACGACTGTTAAACGCCAGAAAGAGAGAAAAAAGTTGTTTTTAACAGTGTTTTATATAGAAGACAACAGAAAAGATTTAATGCTAAAACAAACGGTTAAGAATTTCAAATGTTTAAACGATGCTTATCTTATCAAATTGTCCACTGTGCTCGACGATATAACTCCAAGCGATGTTTTGGGGTTTTTTTTATTTTTTTTTTTTAGTTTTTTTCTGGGGGGGGGGGGCTTTAAAAGAAATATCGGTGCTTGTTAAGAAAGAGTGGACGAATCGATATTTTTTTAATATGTCGTTTTAAGCAGAAACAATATTACGTCCGTTATTGCATACAATATTACCTATTACGTTAATGTCGTGTCGAAAATAGTAATATATCCAAAATTTACGAAAAATTATCGAATAGAAAGTTATTTATAGTTAAAAGTAATTTTACGGAAAATTAAATAAAATTACATTTTTCTTAGACGTTATAAAGTATACAGTGAAGAGTTCACATACAGGGGACATAACTCGAAACGGATTTTTAGATTACATGTTCATGTCGTGTAATATTTGTTGTTTATAGCGATGATAGCCCCCACCCCCTTTTTTTTTTTTTTTACTAAAAGCACAATAGCAATTGTTCTACTCGCTCAGTTTCCGTAATTTTGGATATGTTACTATTTTCGACATGGCAATTAAGTACGTAATATTGTTTTTGCTTAAAACAAAATCTTTTTAAAAATCGATTTGCCGACTCTATCTTAACAAGCACCGAAATCTCTTTGTGTGAAAAGTTCAGTAGACGTCGAGCAACTGGCTTACCAAACTCAAAGCATCTGACAAACAATTTTTATTCTATTATCAGGGAAAAGTCGTTGTTGTTTCTCATGACGGTTAACTCCTAAAAAAATGTCGACTGTATGCAAACTGATCTACCTTTCTTCCCTTCTTTTCTTTTTAACAAATACACGGAACTGCCTGTATTTTTGAGATGAGGTGTTTTCATTTATTGAGATTGTCGGACTGATTTCCTCATCTTGGTTGTTATAGTTACAGCGTTTCAGCCGTTTTGGATAAATCGTACAGACAAGAATATGAGAAGGTCAAAGAACGCCAAATCAAGAAGCTCACAAAGCTCAAAGACCAGAGGAATGTAACATCAAAACACCGTTCACCTGTGAAAACGGTCATCAACCTCAGCAGCCGACAACTGAGTTACTCAGAGGAAGCAGTACTAAATAAAGGTCTCAACTTCGCAACAACAACCAAACGCGTTCCATTCTTAGATATCATAACACAGATGGAAGATATAGCCTTGAGAATCCCATCAACCCAAGGTGATGAAATAAGATGGAAAGTGAGACAAGTACTCGAGAAAGCCAAGCCTCCTAAATCAAACATCTCTCGGGAAGATAGGCTGGCTATAAGAAACCTACAGAGTGACAGCAGTATAATAATTCTGCCAGCAGACAAAGGCAATGCTACTGTGGTGATGGACATGTAGGAGTACTCTGAAAAAATGGCAAGCTTAATCGCAGATGGTAGCTACGGTAAAATAAAGAATGACCCAACTTTGAAAACCGAAAGAAAGCTGTTACAAATCCTTACCAAAAACAAGGAACACATCGCTCCGATGAGATATAGACAGCTGGTCCAGCATTACAGTAAGCTACCACATATGTACGGTCTCCCCAAGATACACAAAGACGGTATTCCACTCAGACCCATAGTGGGCTGCCGAGGCTCAGCATGCCACCCACTGAGCAGGTACCTTGTGGATATAATAAACCCATTAGCAGGCAAGTCAGCAACACATGTAAAGAATTCTGCCTATTTCACGGAACTGATCAAGGGAGCCCCCATCAGTTCAAACCAAATGGTAAGTCTAGATGTGGTTAGCCTGTTCACTAAAGTCCCAACTAGTGAGGCACTAGCAGTAATTCAAGACAAACTAGCTGTGGACCTCTCCATAGAAGAGCGCACATGTGTACCATTGCCAAACTTAATGAAAATGCTGACATTCTGCATAGAAACAACCTACTTCAGAATGGGTACTGACCTATATCGACAAGAGGAGGGGCTAGCTATGGGCTCGCCATTATCACCAGTGATGGCGAAAATATACATGGAATACTTCGAAGACATGGCCTTAGATTCAGCTCCCTTAAAGCCAACCATGTGGCTAAGATACGTTGATGACACCTTCATACTCTGGCCCCATCAGGAAGGCATCCAGGCTCTCAAGACCATGTGAACTCAATAAGACCATCGAGAGAATGGAGAAAGAAAAAGATAACCAACTGGCCTTCCTTGATATACTCATATCATGCACAGAGCATGGGTTTAAGACATCCGTATATCGCAAGCCTACCTTCACTGGACAATACCTTAACTTCCCATCACCCATACAGTATCAAACATGGAATCGCACGCTGCCTACAACATCGAGCAAAGACAATAAGTAGCGACACCATTACATACCACCAAGAAATGGTCAGGTTGGAGAATACCCTCCGTCGTAACAATTACCCCGATAGCATACTATCCACCAGACGTGTTAATAGTATAAGAGAAGAGAATGAAACCCAAAAACCACCAACGGTCTACCTACCATACATAGGAGGCATCTCCGAAAAGATTCAGAGAATATGTTCCCCCTACAACATCAGGGCGGTATTCAAGAGCGAGTCAACACTTAGACGACACCTGGTACGAGTGAAGCCCCGCATGGAGGATAACATGCCCCAGAACTGCATATACTCCATCCCATGCAGTTGCAGAAAGGTTTACAAGGGTGAAACATGCCGCCCCCTTAAAGTAAGGGTGGAAGAACACCGAAAAGCGGTAACTAAAGGGGAGATGGAAAAATCGGGTATAGTCAACCATGTCTGGATGGAGAGGGGGGACCATCGCCCCCTATGGGATGAAGTAAAAATAATAAACAGAGAGACCCACTGGAAAGTGAGAAAACTTAAAGAAACAGCTCATATGCCCGGATATAACAACCTACTGAGCAAACCAAGCGTAGAGCTGAATGCAATTTGGACACCTCTAATTGAGAGAGAAAACCTTGAATAACAACATAGGTTTAACATTAACAAAAACCAACTAAGAATTGTCCTAGTAACATATGGCCGAGTGATCCTAGACGTTGTATCAAAGTTTACAGTTACTCAAAGGTGCTGACTTCAATCCTGAACGAAGGCAGTGAAAAAGTAATATTCAAAACAGAGAATCAGCAACTATGTCCCAGAGCCTAGCTGGAGTCCGAACACAGTACCCCCGTCATAATAATAATAAAGGGTTGGGTTCGAGACTCCTAACAAACGGTTCCCCAGTTCGATACAAAACATCTGATGAAGGCCGGAGGGCAAAACGACCGCAACGTTGTGACTATAACAACCAAGATGAGGAAGTCAGTCCGACAATCTCAATAAATGAAATACACGAAATTACGCCACTAGTACGCAAATATAACTATTACAAATCTGGATCTACCTCCGGGCCCAACTTATATACTTTTGATGTGTGAAAACTGTAATATTTCTTCGTAATGATTTAGGGAGGGGGGAGCCTGGTGATGGGTCCTGGAAAAAGAAAGATTACTTTATCTTATTAGTGTATGTGTGTGTGTTGCTTAAAAGTAATTTAGTTTTCTTTCACTCCAAGAACTATGACACCAGGGTGGGAAAGTGGGGTTTAGAAGTCAGAGGGGCTCTTTGACCTGCAAAAAGTGTCTGGACAGACCATCGGCATTCCTCGGGTCTCAGACGATTAGCACTAAACTAACCCCTTCCCAAAAAAGAGAAGGCAAAGCCTGGAAGGGTGGACCTCCTAGAACTGCACAGGAACAGCATTACATCGCAATCAGCAGAGACCAGATGATTACAGGAATGGTCTAATCTCTGTTGATTGGCGGGGGAAGGCGAGGACAGAGGGTATCTCACTCCCAATGCTATCCTCTATATGTATAAGGGCTAAACACGCCCTAAGATGGGATACTTTTACCACATCTTGGAAAGAGCTGCCTAGAGCCAATTTTCCTGCCTTGACAGGATGCAAAACCGATTTCAAAGTCTAGTAGGCGATGGTCCTTTATCCTTCTTGCTACTGCTTTCTCACAGAAGAGACGCTGCGAGTCTATCCCTGCTCTATCGTTAGATTCATCATAGATACTCGACTGAGCTTCAATCTATACCCTAATCCCCTATGAAACATTCAAAACAAACACTCGTCTAGCTACAATCACTGCCAATAATTTTCCTTACTCTCCATCTGTGCTTAAAACTAAATTAAAATTTCATGAGCAAAGTTTCTTTCCTAGAACTACCCGGTGAGGAACAATATCCCGAGGCTGCTTCTCAGTTGATTACAACATTCAATACAAGCCCAATGTAAACAAATTCTTGTTAAGTCGTCCTCTTAAATAATCAAATTCTTCCTAATTTCCACTACTACTGATCATCTCACTCGCCAACGTTATCCTTCAGTGGTGTTTGGGCTTTGATAAGCGGTAATCCCATTGTAAAAAATGTTTTAGAATATTAGGGTCTTTGATAATAGTATCTACATATTGAAATAAATTGCCAAGACTTAAGTTTCTGCTCTTCTCTTTCCGAGTTCCAACCGCCATAACCGGCAAGAGGAGAGTCCAATCCCAGAGATGGATACCGGAAGAGGTGCTCATAACAGTGCTGTGAAAGCTTCCTTTGTCTTAGTTTTTGCCTCACTTGAAATGTTGTATAATATACTCAAAAGTGGCTTTTAAAAGCATCCACACATTAAAAACCAAATGATTATTTACATTTACCCAAACTTAAATTCTGAACACCTTCCTGAACACATCTATGGTATTAAATTTGAAAACTGTTATAACTAAAAATTTGTTGAATACATTAAAATCGGATAATTCTCTGATTTAGAATAAGTAAAAACATATGACATTGATTTGGTGTTAGTAGGTAGAGAGGTGGCATAATTGTGTCAATTGATTTTGTTATAAAGGGTCACACACACACGCACACACGCACCTATATATGTGTGTATATATATGTACGTATATATATAATATAATATAATATATATATACGTACATATATATATAATATAATATAATATATATATATACGTACATATATATATAATATATATACGTACATATATATATATAATATATATATACGTACATATATATATAATATATATACGTAGATATATATATATAATATATATATACGTACATATATATATATATAATATATATATACGTACATATATATATAATATATATATACGTACATATATATATATATATATATATATATATATATATATATATATATATATATATATATATGTTTTATTTTTTATTACTGTTTTATCTGTTTGGTTACATATGTTTCGGATGTTGGACCATGTTTACGATCAAACAGCCTCGTCAGACCTTACATCCGAAACATATTTAACCAAACAGATAAAACGGCAATAAAAAATAAAGCACATATTTGCTCTGCAATAGTATTGAACACTCTCCTCAGGTTTTTACTAATTACCAGTTTTACCATATATATATATATATATATATATATATATATATGAGAATAATAAAAATAGTATTCCGAAGAGATAGAGAAAAAAAGGGAACAAACCAAGTTACACGTTCATTAACGTTTCGTCATTATTGTAAGAGTTCTTCTGAATAAATGAATTATATATACATATATATGTATACAGGCATATATATGTATATACATATATATACGTATATATATATATATATATATATATATATATATATATATATATATATATATATATATATATATATAGTTCCCAATCTCCAAGAGTAAAATTCAATGAATATAATGAGGTTACTAACAGTGCTCAATAAAAAGAGCAAGATATTTTATTTACTTTTTAGCAAACAAATTACATCGTAACACAACGATAACAGAGCTATCGTTTCGATAACAATATGACCCCGTCGGATGACCTAAATCTTGATTGCAATGCAGCCGGAAGTATAGGTCACACGGCGAGGTCATATTTTGACGGAAACTATTACTCTATTATTGCCGTGACAAAATGTAATTTGTTTACTAAAAGTAAATACTAAAAAGTAAATTTTGTATATATACAGGGTGTCCGTAAAGTTACTATACAGTCTTATTGTTTTATTGTATTATATTTGTATTAATAGTTAATATTTATATTTTTTACAGGTTTATTTAATCAAGCATGCCACGGAAGCTAACTTTGGAAGAGCGCAAATTTATCTTGAAGCTATATTGGAAAACAGAAAACGCACAGGATGTAATTCGTGATTGGAATCATTATTTTAATACAGATCCTCCAACACGTTTGGCTATTTATAAACTTCGAGACAAATTTGATGATACTGGCTCAGTTGCCGATGCTCCACGTTCTGGTCGGCCAAGTGTGTGCACTGAACAAAATTTGGCTACAGTTGCTGAGGCATATGGCAGAAGCCCAAAGAAATCACATCGCCGTGCTAGTGCAGAAATTGGTATCAAACGAGCATCTCCACATAAAATACTCACGAAACTCCACATGAGACCATACATTCCGCGCCTAATTCACGGACTTCTTGAGGATGATCCTGATCGCAGGTCTCAGTTTTGCGAATAGATCGTCAGGATGTGTGAGGATAATCCCACTTTCTTGGACGAGATTGTGTGGACTGATGAAGCCACATTCAAACTTTCGGGAGACGTAAATCGTCACAACTGTGTTTATTGGAGTGACACAAATCCTCATTTTACGATCACGTCCCAATTGAACCAGCCTGGAATAACTGTCTGGGCAGGAATATCGTCTGATGGAATTGTGGATCATCAGTTCTTCGACGGAACTGTTACAGGAGAAAGGTACCTGGACAATCTGAGAAATTTCATCGTACCGGCATTGAGACAACGACCAGACTTCAATAACTTGTACTTCCAACAGGATGGAACCCCACCCCATTATGCTACAGCTGTCCGAAATTTACTGGATGAGACATTTCCTGATAAATGGATCGGCAGGCGAGGGCCCATTGAATGGTCTCCACGATCTCCAGACATAACGCCAATGGACTTCTTTGTCTGGGGAGTCATCAAATACTCTGTGCATTCGAGAAAGCCAAGAAGTGTTGAAGATCTTCGACAATTTGTTATTGATGCATTTGCCAACCTTGATCGTGACTTGTGCACCAAAGTTTGTCAGGGTGTGGTGTCACGTTGTCGAGAATGTATTGGAGCTGAAGGCCTCCAATTTGAATATTTGTCATAGAAATTGTTTGCCCTGATTGTTACAGTCTTTTCGGATGTAACACGTGTATTTTCTGAGATTTTTATAAACATAAAGGTGTTATTTCTTTTGTTACAAATAAATGTTTTAATACAATATCTTACTGTACTGTTAATATATTACAGGGTGTCTGTATAGTAACTTGTAAGACTGTATAGTAACTTTACGGACACCCTGTATATATATATATATATATATATATATATATATATATATATATATATATATATATATATATATAGTGTTGACGTTTATTAACGACAAATCCAATCCAGAGTCAAGCTGAAATTTCACTTGTTTGTCGAAAATATTTACTGATACATATTTTCGTAAATTATATTTCCCTTTGTCGATTGTTCTCATTTGGTGTACTCTATTTTTTGTTCTGCAGCAAACATTCTTATGTCCAACTTCATCGCAATTGTAGTGCCTGATATTTTTGTAAGGACAATCATTTTCCAAATGTTTTTCATCACATCTTCTGCAATTATTACCTGATACTGTCTTTTTATAATTCCTTTGATTATTATCGTAATTTCGTTTTCTGTAGTTATTATATTGACTATTATCGTAATTTCGTTTTCTGTAGTTATTATAATTTGAGTATTTATAATTTGTGTATTTTTTTTTAATTTTGACTAGTCTCAAAATTTCTTTGTCCTGGGTTTCTGAATGTTTTTTTTAATCTTCCTAATGTACGCCACTCCTGCTTCTTCTATATCCCTGGAATCTTTTTTTAGTGATACAACCCTTTGGCAATCTTCTGCTAATTTCTGCAATCTCAGGCCTTGTTCTGTCTCTAATTTTGAGAGAACGCGTCTTCGGATCTCTGATTTTTTTTGTGGATACTAGACCCTGTGCAAAGACTAAGCATTTGAAATCGTCCATCGTGAGTTCCGATGATTTGAAGTTGTCGCAGTTTTTGTTTACTACTGACGCGTATGTCAGGTAGTCCTGCTCATCAGTTTTCTTAATACATCATACATGACCATCTCTTGTGGAAAAGAGACATGTTCGGTCCGAATAACTCCTTAAGAAGCTTTACGGTCTCAGCGAAATCTAACTGATTCCTTTTCCTTGGCAATATGAAATCAACAAATGTGCAATGTTCACTGGTACCAAGCTTTCGAAGTAATAAACTTACTTTCTTTCTATTTGGCCAGTTTTCGCAGTCTGTTTCGAAAATATCTTCATACCTCTTGAAGTATGCCTCAAAAGTTTTATCCTCTTCCGGTAGGTATGTGAACACATCTATGCTGTTAACAATTGCTGTGTTGGAGAAGGTTGTATTACTTTCTTGTATGAAATTAGCTGTTAATCTTTCTAACAGTTCTTTCTGTTCAAGTTGCATCTGCGCGAACCTTTCTTCCTGCCTTTCTATGCATTTTATGAGTCGTTCATTTTGTGTTTCGTCTCTTTCTGCGTGTAGCGCTTGCTGTTCTTTTGTGGGGTCTGCTGATTCTGCATGAACTGTCATTATTTTAGCAAATTCCTCCATCTTGTATTTTTTTCCAGGATTCGAAAATTCAGTCAATTTTACTAATTCACTTTTTACAATAACTACGAACAACCGTTTTTACGTTCGCTTTTTTTTTTGTGTCAACCGAATTCTATCGATATATTATTTTTTGCGTTGAACCTTTCTTTTCCCCTTTTTCTATTGAGGGATAAAAAATGTATTTTATTTTTTTTCTCTTAATACGTTAAGTTTTGATTACGTACAAGAATTCTTTTTTTTTTTTAATCCTTTCTTGGTACAGCTGAAAAATATATCACTTCTCTCGTTCAAGACAATTTGCATAAATTAGTTCACGGTGTACTAGCGAAAACACCTTTCTTTTCTTTTAATTTCGTAGTCACTTTGAAATGGTTATTGGTATTTTGCTTTCAAGTATCCAGTGTTCGGATATCTCGTTCGACAATTTTGTAGTTACTTTCATTTGTTTTTGTTTTGTTTTTGTTTGTTTTGTTTTGTTTTTGTTTTTTTTGTTTTTTTTTGTGTTTTTTTCGACAGTGATAACTTTCCGCGTAAATTATTTTTCGAATACTGTTGCTGTGTCTAACAGTGAATTCCCGAGTAAATCTTTTTCAAAGCCCTCGATGTCACTGTTGTGTTCAACAGTAGATTTATTTTCTTCGAGTACATTTTGTTATTTTTTTTTTTTTCAATCTTTCCCGAGTAAGTATTTTTCGTACACCACTGTTGAGTTCAGTAGTGGATTTTCCCGCGTAAGTCTTTTTTCTTATTCTCGACGCCACTGTTGTGTTTAATAGTGGATTTTATCCTGCGTAAGTCTTTTTTCGAATTCTCGACGCCACTGTTGTGTTTAATAGTGGATTTTATCCTGCGTAAGTCTTTTTTCGAATTCTCAACGCCACTATTGTGTCTGCACAAATAATTAACAAGAACACGGAAAGTAAAGGTATAACAATAATATATTAGGAAGAGAAGTTATATACATATTTACATGACTTCAGATATACTTCAGTTGGAGATATTCCGGCAGGTGGCGTGTTGCATGTCTTACTGGAGGCAACATAGGCTCCTTGCCTATTTGGCGGTCGTTGCAGAACTCTCCCAGTATTGGTGATTGATACCTTTATATATCTCACTCACCCATCTATGTTAATTAGTGGGCGTCTCCACAACATAAATAAATCAGTAGATGTATGTATGTGTTATTGTGTGTAAATAACTAAATAAACTCTTAAACTACTGATCACATAATATTGAAATTAAAAGGAAATAGTAATCATGCACCAAGATGGTTTATAACGAGTAAAATCTTTAGTTGAATGGATGAATAACACGTACAGTAGTCGGCAAGTTAAAATGCAAAATGTTCATATTAACTTGCCGACATATTTGTATTAGTTTGTGTATGCGTAAAAATAATTATAGCAAGTTTAAAACTTTCTTATCTGTCTGTTGGGTTAGCCCGAACAGTAGGGAATGCGGGTGGAATACTAAATGCTTTAGTTTTGATTCTAGCTGATGGCACTTGTCATTTTTTAAATCAGTAGTTTATATTAGGTACAATATAATATTCAATAGAGAAATGACTCTGCATTAATAAATACGAAATCTGCATGAATATATAATGAATATATTTAACCGCATTTTACGACCCGCAAGCTCGGGCTTCCCCCTGCTTGTTGTTGTTGTTGTTATTATTATTATTATTATTATTATTATTATTATTATTATTATTATTATTTTAGATAAATTTGAAAAATTAAAATTATTATTAGATAAATTTTAACGAATTTAAATATTTATATGGGAAATGATTTTACCTAAATGCTAGTTGTTACCTAATTTTTTTATAGTGTACAAATGCCAAATATTTTGTGGAGTGAAGCCGAGTGTCAATGCGACGGTTGTAGGTTCGATCCACAGTTGGGGAAAGGTGTTTGTCTAGCCGCACTAGTGAGTTGTGATACAACGAAACAGTGCTGTATGTGGATGACAATTAAAGCCCCCCTCTTTGGGTTAAGTACTTTGTAAATATATTTTCACCCGACATGTATTTAAGCTATTAATCGAAACCCACTATTAATTTGTTTGTAAACAAGTTGATGGTTAGAGCACGGTTGCGACAAGCGGGTGTGGATTTTGATACACACTCGAGGAGAAATGTTTACGGCACTGATTCCTGGTCCGATGGTGAGAGCTGCCGACTGTCAATGCGATGGTTGTAAGTTTGATCACGGCTGGGGAAAGGTGTATGTTTAGCCGCACTGATTAGTTGTAATACAACGAAACAGTACTGTATGTGGATGACTATATATATATATATATATATATATATATATATATATATATATATATATATATATATATATATATATATATTATTTTTAAAATGTAATTATCCACTGACACGTGTTTCGTCGTTTACGACTAATCATATATATATATATATATATATATATATATATATATATATATATATATATATATATACACCCTTATATTGTGTTTGTGTGAGTGCCTTCCTCATAAGTTCCGAAACGGCTGAGTCTATCTTTTACAAATTTCTAACAAAGGTAATTTATATGTATGGCAGTGGTCCTAGGTATGTTTTGTAAAGAAATTCATCCGATGAGTATCGAAAATCGAAAAAATCCGATTTTAAAAACAAGACACCAGTGTCGTTTTTTTAACGTGGAGAAAAGGTATAAAAATAAAAATTGTCTCAGTCGTGAAGAACTGCTCCTCCACCGAAAGAGAACAAGAAATGAAAGTGCAGCATCTGAAGAACAGATGCTACACTTTGATCTTGGCCAAAAGGTCACGTAAGCAATGTATTTATATTTATATTATTGTAGAGAAGACGTTTAGTGTTTTCCTGCAAACTCTGATGACCATTTTCTTATTTCAGTCAAATACCTACAGATACGGCGACTGAGCAAAAAAACCCCACTTTTTTTATTATTTCTAAGTGAGATACGTGTCTAAGAACCGAGACTGGCTTCAATTGGACACTTAAAATTCAGTTAAGTTCTTTCCAAACCTCTTCCTGTCAACTACTTGACTTTATTAGTCAGTCTTCAATTATAATTTAATGTTACAAAAATTGTATCATGCTATATGCAAAATTATCAGTTTCGTCGACGGCATCAATATATGGGTTCTATTAAGAATATAACGTTACGTTTTTGTTTTTGTTTTTTCCTGAACGCCATATTTGTTAACTAATAGAGCCAACAAATTACGTATATTCGTATTATTTGAATTCATCGAACAACTGTTCTCGTCTTGAGTGTCATTTTCACAAAGTTTCTGGCGATAAACTTCTGACTGTCTTCGAACTCGGGAATGTTTCTGTCGAACTCGGAAATTTGGACAGAATTTCGAATGGAACCCTTTATTTAATTCACGCTCTCGTTCCATCAGATATGACTGGATAGAGGTCCTAAATAATTCACAATTGTATTTTTTTTTCGGTCGTCCACACTGAGAATTGAACCTTCAACCTTCAGGAGAATATCATTTTCACAATTGATTTTTCCAAGTACTCTAATCACTGTGCCACGGGTCCTTGCGGGTGAATTCAAATAATACGAATAACCAATCCTCATCTCCAAAATTCAGAAATTTAAATTCCGTATACTTTCATAAAGTCTGTAATGCCAATTTAGTTTCTAAAAAACAAATATGACATATAAAAAGTGAAAATAAATAAATAATAGAAAAATAGAAAAGGGAGAAAATAGGAAATAAAAAGAAAAGGCCACCGCACACTTCTGCCCTGAACACATTTCAATTATATAATTACTAGGGATATGACAACAGAATATTGTTTTGACTCTCGAGTATATATCCGACCCAGTTAGACATAGTTAATCAATTGAGAACCACATAACTCTATCTAAAAGCATATAAGATATCAACGGATACACATTCGAGAGTCAGAACAATGAAAAGAATATGCTGTTGTCCTAGCCCTAATAATTACTATGATTAAAAAAGAATAGTTAACCACACAAATAAATACAGAAAGTCAATCGTCAGTAAAATTAATCAAACTTTTAATAAAATATAATTTTAAAAAATGGCGCTAACCTAATAGTTCCTGGACTCTGGGAATAGGAATCAAAACGAAAGCAACTGTATTCTTATGAGGACTTCTTTGCTCGATATCAAAATAATATCTCTCTGGCTGATTCGATCATTTACTGCAATAAGGAATCTCCTTCTCCACTTTCCCTTGTACTTTCTTAACAAAGCTCTTTATTGAAAGAGCTTTGTTAAGACTTTTGTGTTTGGACGCAAGAAAATATTCACTCAATTATGGTTTATCGTTTGACTTTAATAGTTTTGTCTTCAACTGTCCACATGGTCAATCGACTCTTCTCAAAAAAATATCATTTTTATCTTTTCGTTGGAGGAAATGGTGTCCACCCATAATCTATTGATCAATTTCATAACTTGGACTCAGAGAGGGGGTGGGTGATGGATGAGAAGTAAAAACAAAACGAATCTCTTTTCCATTTGAAAAAAAAAGTCTTTAATTCCATTAATTTAATTTTATCTTCTGTTAATTCTTTTTAAATTCTTGTTTGTTTCGGTTCCTAAGCTATTATATTTTTAAATTAAAGTTTTTAAGTTTACAATGCAGATTTTATTTTTCAATAAACCAGCATTTATTTGTTTAAAATCAAAATTTCCACGATATAACGCCATCATCAGGAAAAGATTTATTTTGTGCGTTTTTGTGGGTTCTTTCCTCACTGCACGATGTCTCTAGAAAAGTAAAGTTCGTGTGATCTTTTTCAACGTGTGACTCGTGCGTGAAATGAATTAGTGATTTTTTTCCTCGATGTTAGCGTTGTTTAAATTTAAATTTAAATTTGTAAGTTTAAAAAACCATTACAATGCAGACATTTTTTTTTAAACAAACAAGCATTTATTTATTTAAAATTAAATTTTCAGCGATCTAACGCCATCGTTAGGAAAAGAATGAGTTTATGTTTTCTTTTTCTTTTTCTTTCTTCGCAGTATGGTGTCACTTGGAAAGTAAAATTCGCGTGATCTGCAACGGAGATATTTTTAAATGTTTATGCAAACTAAACTCGTAATTCGATCTCTGCATGCAAGAAAGATTGATTTTAAGACAACTACATTGTAACATTATTGTACTAACCGAGAAATAAAGGGAGCTGCAGACATTACATGCATATAGGTGTAATTAAGGAATTTTCAGAACGAAAAAAAAAACTTATTTCCATCAATAGATGGTTGTAGGGTATATTGGTGGGAATTAGTTTTAACAAAAGGACACCTTTATTTTCTAGACTGAATAGAAACAAGTATTTCCAAGTTCCCACGCACTGATATTATTTAATACGAGTAATGATAAAAATTTTAAGAAACAAAAAATTAAAGAAAAAAAAAACTCTCTGAGAGTGTAGACTTCCGCCAACCCCTACAACAGTGTTGCCTTACTACAATGTTAAATATTCCTTAATCGTAAGTGTCATAATTGTTTCAAAATTATCGCAAGACTGTTAGGCAGTTTTAAATTATTTGTATTAAGGATCGTTCCAAAAGTAAAGCCTAATTTTTTAAATTCAAAACGTTAAAGAACTACGAAGACTGGTGTGGTGCCATTAAAATAAGCGACCTTTTGTATTCCAGAATTTATTATTGTTTTTGTTTTTTTGTTTTGTTTTTGTTTTTTTTAATCCTCAATGCATTTTTGCCAGGACTTCAATGACGCATCTCTGCTTGTTTTCTTGGGGTCTTACACCTACAACGGAGGGATGAAACTTTCAGGTCATGAACGCATAAGTGCAGTCATCATAACAATGCAATTTGCTATCCTCTCGGATCCGTTTGTGCGAAATGAAAAATAAATTTGAAACGTCCCTCGTATTTTATGTGGACGACTAACTACGATAAAATTTAGAAATCTCTTATCTTATTTAGTTTTTTATTATTACCGATGTAATAAATGCAGGTGGGGAAAATGGGGGATGCCTTTTTTTCTTCCCTGCAACCTTCCCACAGAGGAAACGTCGCGAGCCTGTCTCTGCCTTATCGCCATTTTCATGGCAACTGCTCGTCTGAGCTCTAATCTATGGTCTCCTCTCGCCAAACTTTCACGAAAAACAATCGTTTAGCCCAAACCACTATCAATAATTTCCCACGCTTTTTATCTGTGTCTAAACCTAAATGTAGATTCCATGAACAAAGCTTCTTTCTTAGAACTTCACGCCTGTGGAACTCTCTTCCGGTTGCTTGCTTTCCAGCTGACTACTATCTGATTATCTTCAAGTCCAACGTAAACAAGTTCTTGATGAACCTCCCCCCTAAGTAATCCAATTTACAAAACACCCACTACTTATGTTTACTACGCTATAATCACATTGACTAATGTATACCCATTAACCCTTATCCTCGAGTGACATCTGGGCCTTGATAAGTTGTGATTCCTGTATGAAAAAAGGTTTTTATCAACCTCTTTCTTGATATGTTTTCTTTGTTTTCATTATATCTATTCTATTATATCTATAAAAGTGAGAATGTGTGTGTGAGGACAATTCTCAACCTATATACTCAATGAAGTTTTTACCTACATGCTTGAAATTTTGGTATATAGTGTATTCAGACATGTGGAAACTTTTTTTAAATCGGTTTTCATTCGGAAAAATAACCGCTAAGGGGTCAAAATTGAAAAAAATGATACGCGCATTTTTATATGTTTGCTAACCTTTTACGAATGCACATGCGTGAATCGTTCACGTGACAGGTTCCTTATGTTAAGAATAAGTAACACTTTTTAAATAACGTGTCAAGCTGGCTTTATGGTTATCTTACTTGGCTCATTGTCTGTAGGCTTTTGTTTCGATCTCAGATCGAGTATTTTTTTTTACTTACAAGACGTGAACTGTTTAGAAAAAACATAACACTCGCATGCACATGTCTCAGTTTTTGTATGAATTAAAAGATAATATTTATGCGTATTTTACGGCCGGGTAACGCCGGGCGGCCTGCTAGTTTATTATAAAATTCTACTGCTCGAAACCGTTAATGTTGCGTATTATATTCTCGTTCTTATCTAACCGTGCATTTCTAACTGCTATTTAACGGAATATTGTCCTCCGATCCCTTAATGTCTATTTTAACGGCCCGTGACTCGTCTAATGGTCGTGGCTGCGTGCGTGTATTACGTATAATTCACAGTACATTTATAACGACATACCTGTTGCTGCGTGGCTTTCTGTTTTTTGCGGCTGCCTGGGGGATTTGCCAACGTCTTGGGGGGAATCAGGTTCAGCTATAACAAGCACGCATGCAAGCCACATAGGTCAATGTGTGTTGTTTTTATATATTGGTTTATTTCACTCCCAGGCATCTCGTCTTCCGCAGTATTGAGTAAAATCGACGATCTCGGACTTGTGCCGTTTCTCTGCGTCCATTTGGAGACCGTTGCCCCCTTATGGGGAGACCCGTTTAGCCCATCTTGCTTCCTCGACTAAACTTAACTCACTAAACTTAACTTAGCTTATTCAAACCGGAACATATGACTCGTCATGTCCGAACCCCATTCGGATACTTCCGGTGCAAATTGACCGGACAACCAAGTTTGATACATGTCACAACATGACCCTTTGACTCTTTCTGCACCTACATGCCCATGCTTGTTCCCCACGATTTAATCTGTTATTTACTCTGCTAAACAAATAGATAGATAGATAGATAGATAGATAGATAGATAGATAGATAGATAGATAGATAGATGAATGCTTTCTACTCGGCGTTGTTCGGCTTTTACCTAACATTAGTTAGCGATGCCTTTTTTCTTCATTCTGTCCAAGTAGCATATGATTGATTAGTGACTAAGATTAACTCTCAGGTACAGCGCCACCTTTTTTAGAAGCACACCCTCCTTCCTTAACGGGTCAGTTTTACATACTTTTTCGATGTTGTAATTTTTCTTCTATATATGCCCGTCTGCAGAAATTTAAATGTAATGTAAGCACACATCTTGCGTACAAAACTCTCCACTTATCATGCTCCCATAAACCTGAACTCTGCATTCATAGTATCCCCCTTAAATCTTAACATGAATTAGAACAAATACATTAACGACATTGCCAACGCTGCTGCTCCGAAGAACGATCTAGGTTGAATTTTTTGGTCTTATAAATTTATGTTTATTTATTATCTGATCTTCCATGGTCGGGTCCGTACCGAATGGTACATATTATTTAATTGGAATTCATTGAGATGAGCATTATTTATTAATTTAATTTATTACGGACTATTATCCTCATTTTTTCTTAGTTATTTCACGACGTTTCAGCCAACTATTCCTCTGGCCTTCGTCAGGTGGTAACCGCGACGGATAGGAACTCTGAATCTCCTGACTGCATACACTGCAATTACTGCCTTCCGTAGTTGTTGAGGTGAGACAACAACTACGGAAGGCAGTAATTGCAGTGAATGCAGTCAGGAGACGACAACAAATAACGAATTAGAAGAAATACATTGACGGCATTGCCAACGCTGCTGCAAAGAAGGTTAGCTCCCTCTATCGTAATTGAAAATTACTCACATCAAAAAGCATCCTTTATTTTTATAAAGCTACAACTCGCCCATGCATCAAATATTGTTGTCATATATATACTGGTGCATCTACCACTAGTTTCTCACTCTTAGACAGTGTTCAAAAGAGAGTCTCCAATCTAATAAATCCCGCATTATCGGCCAAGCTCCAATCTCTGTTCTATCACCGCAATCCTGCGTCCTTGTGCATATTTTATAGGTACGTTAATGGAATTTGCTCTGATGAACTCATAGCCCGTTGTGCTTCCTCAACGGACATACTTCCGACTAACCTGACGCTGATTTAAAATAAATGATAAAAATATAAACTTTTGTTCTCTCTTGAATAGTTGTATTAAAGATCAAAGAGATACAAGCATATATATGCTATTCTGCTTACCCTTACTTAGTCCTACGTTATGCTTTGAAAAAGGCAAAATAAAATGTTTTAAAGCCAAATTGCTTCAAAAAGGCCAAATTTGCAAAATTCGACTTTAAAAATGCCAATCTGGCAACCCAAAATAAGAACATGAGAGTAGCCTCGTTTTCGAATATCATGATAATAATATATGATCATTGTTGTAATGGTATGAGAAAGTAACGCGTAGTAATTTTGACGTGCAGCGGTTCATCACAAAAGAAAGAAGTAAGCAAAATGTTATGTAAAAAAAAAGGGAACATTCAAAAGAAGCAGGTCAAAAGAACATTGTCTGTCAGGGGGTGCTGGACTGAAAAGTAAATTAAAGATTGTCTCTTACAATGTGATTTTATTATTTGTGTTGAACTATGTAGCACAATATCATTTTCTGAGTATTTATTATCTCATTTGGGTCAGTTCGATATTTAAAATACAATGGACACTATTTTCATAGAAATGTTAATAAACTCATATTTGCGAATTATTGTTTTTTCTCTCCAAAAAAAATCATTTTTTGCAATATCTAAAAAAATATCAGCTTTATCAAAACGTATTTGTTGATTAAATATATTGCTACAACCGTGGAATTTCCACGGGTCCTGCCAGTTTTTAATATCTCAGTAACAAGTTTACGATACAGATGTTTTCATTTGGTCAGATATATGTCCATTTGGTTCTGGAGTTAATGTTATTTGGGTCCTAAGTACTAACCATTCCTTTCAGAATATGGTTTTATTAATGTCGACTTTAGCATATAATTTGACTGGAATTTAAAATCGCCAAATCGTCTCTTAAGTTATATATATATATATATATATATATATATATATATATATATATATATATATATATATATATATATATATATGCTAGCAGTTCAGTCCGGATTCGCTCGGGCCCCATGTACGGTTCATAACTTTATGTGCATATGTATATAAATATCAAAAAGTTTGACTCATGTCCAGGTAACCTAAGTCTAAAATTTCAAGCCTTGAGACCCAAATTGGTGGAGGAATTTGGTAGAATCTGCAAAAGTTAGATCTTTCAACTTTGACTTCTTGGCAGCCAAATTTTCGCCACAAAACTGATTAAAATGCTTCCTGTATGTCTGAATACCCTTTATGTAAAATTTCAAATGTATCGACACAAAATTGGCTGAATAGTTAGCTAGGGACCACAAAGGTCAAATCTTTTGAACTTTGACTCCTTGCCAGCCAAATTTTTGGCCAAATACCGATTAAAAGCTTGCCCTATGTCTGAATACACTTTATGTAAAATTTCAAATGTTTAGACCAAAAATGAACTGAGTAATTTGGTAGAGACCGCAGAGGTCAATTTTTTTAAATACTTTGACCCCAATTTTGATCCCTTAGCCCTTATTGTTTGGGGCTCAAATCAAATTAAAGAGTTTGATCTATTAGTAGTAACCTACATCTAAAATTTCAAGTGTTTAGATCCAAAATTGGCGCAGGAGTTTAGTGGAGTTTCATAGGTCAAATCGTGGAACTTTGACTCCTGGACAGTCAAATTTCTGGCCGAAAACCGATTAAAAAGATTTTCCCAAACCTCAATACCCCTTATGTCAAATTTTGAGCCCGTAGATTGAAAATTGAGAGAGTAGTTTGGTAGGGAAATATACACACACACACACACACACGGACAATTTCACTTTTATATATCTATATATCTATAAAAGTGAAAATGTTTGTGTGCATGTTTTTTAATCGGTTTTCGGCCGGGAATTTGGCTGTCAAGGGATCAAAGTTCAACGATTTGACCTTTGAAAACTCTACCAAACTCCTCCGCCAATTTCGGATCTAAACACTTGAAATTTTAAATATAGGTTACTTGGACATGTATCAAACTTTTTAATTTAATTTGAGCCCAAAACAATAAATGTTAAGAGGTTAAAATTGAGGTCAAAGTTTAAAAAATTAACCTCTGCGGTCTCTACCAAATTACTCAGCCAATATTTGGTCTAAACATTTGAAATTTTACATCAAGAGTATTCAGAGATAGTGCAAGCTTTTTCATTGGTTTGGGTCGAAAATTTGAGCTGCCAAGAGGAACAAACTACTCAGCCAATTTTGGGTCTAAACATTTGAAATTTCTACATAACGGGTATTCAGACATGCGGCAAGCATTTTCATCAGTTTTGAGGCGAAAATTTGCCTGTCAAAAGGTCAAAGTTGAAAGAGTTGACCTTTGCAGATTCTACCAAATTTCTCTGCTAATTTTGGGTCTAAAGACTTGAAATTTCAGATGTAGGTAACTTAGACATGAGTAAAACTTTGTGTTCTGATTTGAGACCAAAATAATAAATATTATGGGTTGAAAATTGGGGTCAAAGTTAGAAAAATTTATCTCAGCGGTCTCTACGAAATTACTCAGACAAATCTTGGTCTAAGCATTTGAAATCTTACATAAAGTGTATTCACACGTAGGGCAAGTTATGAACAGTACAAAGGGCCTGAGTAAAGCCGGGCTGAACTGCTAGTACATATATATATATATATATATATATATATATATATATATATATATATATATATATATATACACGCTTTATTTTTATTTGAGTCACCTTTTTTGCTTTAATTTACCGCCCATGAGAACTTTCATTGAATGAAAAGAAAAGATTCCCAACAAGGAAATTAGTAAAACAATTAAGCATAAGTATTTATAGTACTGTGGGATAATTCATTTCGTGCTTTAACTATCTTTTATTCCTTAATCGAACGTGTCGAATTTCGGAACGATTATTTTATTTAATAAAATTAATATCTTGTTCGTCACTCCTTCCGATCCTCAGTCAGTCGTCGCTGCAACTCGTTTTCAGCGACGCGTGTTGTCGTCAGACGAACTTCAATCAAACTCTAGAATTCGGACCCATTTAGAGGTGGGCCTTCTTGTTTTCGGACCCAACAAGCCGGAATACAGCGGGTGGTCTACCATTTAGAGAGGGTGGGGAGGGTCCTATTAACACTTTTTTTGTTTATTGTTTTGACTTTTTCCTCCCACTCCACGCCAATGAATAAAAAAAAACCTTGCATATAATAAAAGAGGCGCAGTTTTCCCCCTCTGGACCAAAATACCGTAGGTTTAAAATAACAAATGGCACATAAAAATTTATTATATTTACGCTATTAGCCATTACCTTATTAAACTGTAGGACGCCATTTCATACACATTATTTCGTAATATTAAAACATTACATTTATTCCGAAGAGTGGCATCTTTATCATCGTCTTAATCTAAAGAGGTAGTAGCTCAAAATTCCCCCCTCTCTAATAAGTCCTTTTCCGACCCCATTTTTCACCGCGTGCATTTATACTTTATACTTTTTTTCTACTTTCTTGGATCTAAGCCGTCATTAACTGACTAGTATTATATAATTTTATTTCTATTCACATTTTATATTTATATCGTTTTAAATATATATATATATATATATATATATATATATATAAAATAAATTAAATAAACATGAATATACATAAACGACCATATATATGTATATATATATATATATATATGTATGTATGTGTGCATGTATGTGTGTACACATATGTATATTTATATATATATAAAAAAGAGCAGAAATGAGGGAAATCGTCTGCCTTAAACCACTAACCTAGTTCTAAAACAGATCCTTTGTTCGATAAAATGCATGCCCATTGACTGATAGGAAGGGGCGCGGTGGATACTAGAAAGCTGATTGGCTAACTAAAATCCTCAACATATATAAAAACGAGAAACAACCACAGAATTCGCACATAAGCCTGACGAATCCTATAGTGGATGAAACGCCGAATATTCAGTGTAGCTTAATCGCCATATATATTTTATAAATTACTATATATTAATATATATATATATATATATATATATATATATATATATATATATATATATATATATATATATATATATATATGAAACCGATTTGATTTGGGAATCTTAAGTAGGACGACCCCCGGTGTGTGTGAGGTATTTTGGTGAATGATAATACTAGCTAGGTCTAGCATAGACCAGGAAAGGTACAGTGACGATGTTGTCCACAAACCCCTCCCCAATTATTGAGTGGCTTTGTGCCATTTTTTTTTTGTTTTTGTTTTTCGCTGTTTTGTTTTATTTTTGTAATTTTTTGGAAAAATAAAACATGTATAACTCAAACTCATTATAGACGCAGTTGTTTTTGTTTTGTTTTGTTTTTTCATATCTTCGATATATCTGATTGGTTAATTGTTGATGAAGTTTTTAACGATCAAACAGTCAGCATTGGTATACATCCAAGTGTACTAATGCCATTGGCCACAGAAAACCACTATTTCAATTGCTTTAAACGAAATAAATAGATTTTTTTATTCTAAACAAGACAAATTACCACTTGGATGTAAAGGGTTAATATTTAGGATCATGTCTAACATGGGACTGTGGGGAGTTGAGCAACGAGATGTCTGTTCACATTACATTTAAACTTTAACAGATTAGTACAGTCAGGGAATAAGGAAACAGTGAGAGAATTTCAAAGTCTAGCAGTCCGAGGAAAGAAACTATTAGAGTAGAAGGCCTTCCGACATCTATAGATCTCAAGAGTGAAGGAGTGGGATTTTGCTGCTTGTCAGGTTGGTCGCGAGTATTACGTCGAGGGGAGGCACAAATGCTATCTCATCAGAGCACATTCCATTAAAGTACTTGTAAAACAGACTCAGGGATGCAACATTGCTGCGAATAGACAAGGTCTATTAGATTTGAGACTCTTTTGGGGATTCTAAGAGTGAGAAACTAGTGGTACACGCACCAGCCCAGATGTGACGACAATACTGCATACATGGATGAGTCGTGGCTTTATAAATGTATAGGATACTATCTAGTTTGAATAATTTTCTAGAAATTAGAGGGAGCCCACCTTCTTTGCAGCAACCTTGACAATGTCTTCGGTGTATTTCAAATTCTTGTTAGCCGATTAGTTTGAAGAATTGCTCACAGATAGGGTGTTATTTCTCATGGCAATTGTTAGTTAAGAAGTTTGCTTTTTTTGTAATTATTAAAGGAAGGAAGCTTAATCTTAATAGCATTAAATGTGATCGTCCATTTACGGCCCCATTCCACTACCGACTGAATGTCGTTTCCTAAGGTTTCTGACATTGCCTTGGATATGTGTACATTTGTTAATTGGTTAATTGCTGGTGAAGCTTTGTACGCGAAAACAAATACTTATAGAGACCAAATACTCAGCATTAATGTGCATCTAAGTGTATCAACGCCATTCTTCACAGAAATCCCTATTTCGATTGCTTTGAGTAGAAATCGATGACGTCGTTAAACGAAATAGATGGCTTGGTTCCCATGGACGCATTTTGTAAGGTGACCTGTTTTTGTAACAGAGCGTGGACGCGCGTATGGCTGTTGTATGCAAATGCCAAACCGGGTGCGAAATGACGTCACGGTAAGGAAAAAGAAAAAGACTGTAAAAGAACGTGTGTACGTTATAGAAAACGATCACGTTAGAGAAGTGGCTGACATCACAGACGTAACTGGAAGTCAAGCGTGGCGGGGCAATGAGGAATAAAAGTCTTTTTTTTTAACCTGAAACAGCGAGTTGACGTTCTTTCCCATTCTTTGTTTACTTTGCGACTGAGTCTACAGCGTGTTGGATCTCGAGTGTCTACCTGTTAACGCATGTGTAAACGTGTGTAACGGTACATTTTGACCTCTGCTGTTGCTTTATGGCCACCCAATATGTCCGTTTAATTATATTTAAACTAACATTACATTTTCAATTATTAATAAGTAATATACATCGTTTATCTGCGCAGCATATATGATGCGTGTTAATGCCGGGAAATCCGACACATTTGGGCACTAAATTAGTTTATTTCAGCGTCCCCCCCCCCTTTCATATAATCCACCATAATTATCTCCCAATTACCATTT
The DNA here is from genome assembly GCF_053919585.1 of Euprymna scolopes. Taxonomy (NCBI): domain Eukaryota; kingdom Metazoa; phylum Mollusca; class Cephalopoda; order Sepiida; family Sepiolidae; genus Euprymna; species Euprymna scolopes. The sequence goes on from NC_136503.1 coordinate 37,154,385, forward strand.
TGGTGGAGTGATTTCTGTTGAAAAGTATTGCAAACAAAACAAGCAAATAAATGACATAGATGTCATTTATTTGCTTGTTTTATTGTTTGCAATACTTTTCAACAGAAATTTATATATTTACTAATATAATATTCCCATAAATGTTGTTGCTCTAGTGAGTCTTATTTCCTTTTCTATCAACATTTATTTATAGGGTGCGTCTTGTCATTAAGGCTAAGATTCTATAGACAATCCACACCGATCGAGGATTGCCCGATAGGGCACACCGGTCCCGCATATACAAGGTATGTTTTCGATTTAGACAAACACTTTGTGGCATATAAATGTCTAATTGTGGAGAGGAAAACTTGACTTCTTCACTAATTCAGTGGTTGAGAGGTAAAAGAAAACTTTAATGGAATATTCAAATATCCATGTATCTTATATAGAGATCCAGTGTTAACTCAAGGAAATGGGTCTCCTTGATTTCTGAGAACTTCGACTGAAGTAAAAGATCCTCATCATTCCAGTAATTATAGGAGTAACCGGATTCATGAGAAAGAATTTCAAAAACTATCTGTCGAATATACCCGGTGAAACAACTACACTCAAAGAACGGTTAGAATTGTAAAAAAATCTCTTGGTTTGAATGACTGAAATAGTGGGCGAGTGTCTAATATCCGGTAGAATGCGCCATCCCCATAAAATAAAACAATTAGAAAATTAAAACACGTAAGAGAAACACATGCAAGAACTTTACCATTCTTTCTGGGAAAGAGATTTGCTTCTTCTCTTTATATATATATATATATATATATATATATATATATATATATATATATATATATATTATTATTATTATTATTATTATTATTATTATTATTATTATTATTATTATTATTTTGAAATAAAATTGGTTAAAAGGGAATATTATTCCCAACTCGCATTTAGGTAAAAATGCACTTTCGTAAATAATTGAATTCATTCAAAACATATCGCTAAAACCAAAACAAAACAACATCGATATATATATATATATATATATATATATATATATATATATATATATATATATATATATATATATATTCTAGCAGGCCGCCCGGTTGGAAAATACGCTTAAATATGACATTTTAATTAATGCAGATTTCGTATTTATTATTGGTACTAGTTCACTTATTGATCCGTGCTGAAATAATAACGTTATTATTTAGAAAGCCGTTCTTAACATGGGATGGGAGGGTGTTTATACCTATTCTGTACTTTAACCTTACAATTTAATAAAAACAGATATCATAAAACTTGAAAATACTATTTAAAAAAAAATAGTGCGGATCACTAAGTGCACTAACACCTTATTATTATATAATATAATATTATATTATATTATATTATATTGTATTATATTATATTGTATTATATCATATTCTATTGTACTATATTATATTATATTATATTGTATTATATTATATTGTATTATATTATATTGTATTATATTATATCATATTGTATTATATTATATTATATTGTATTATATTATATTATATTGTATTATATTATATTGTATATTATATTATATTAGATTGTATTATATTATATTCTATTGTATTATATTATACTATATTGTATTATATTATATTGTATTATATTATATTGTATTATATTGTATTATATTATATTGTATTATATTATATTATATTATATTGTATTATATTATATTGTATTATATGAGCTATGAAGACATGTTTGCTGCTAGGCTAAAGATTAAAACAGGAACCAATAGCTATTACGTTACACATGCATGTTCGTAATACCGACTATTAAATTAATAAATTGAATATTCCATTAATAAATCGAAAAAAGTGTTTTTAATATAGATATCAATGCACAAGAAACCCCCAAATTTATAGGAGTATAGATATAATTGAAAAATCATATTATTTAATATTTATTCAGGTTTTCCCAAAAACATATTATAAACTTGTGAGGAAGATATACAAAATTTTAATTATTCGGCAAGGAATACAAATAAACAAGAAAGACCTTATTCCGTGGAGTTTCGAAAAATGCAATTTTTCTCATCAGAGGAAAAAGGTTTGCAAAAGATACAATAAACCTTGCAGGTTAATGCATTAAAAGAAACTACAAATATGGAATTAATCATACTTGTATCAAGAAGTTAATGACAGTTTATAGCGATTCAAAATGATTAAGAAAGCAGGAAACGGGGAAAGGGGAGAAAAAGGATATGGTACAAATCTAATGAATAAGAAGGTAAAATCCAGAACAAGACATATATATATAATGCGCTATTAAGTTGATTCACCGAGCGTTATGTATTTTGGATTACAAGTGCTAAACGTTAAAAGGGTAATTTTATCTTCTGTACTTCTATAAGTTTGTGTGTGTGTGTGTGTGTGTGTGTGTGTGTGTGTGTGTGTGTGTGTGTGTGTGTGTGTGTGTGTGTGTGTGTGTGTTGATATTCATATGAAAACCCCTTTTTTTTCGATTTATTTAAAAACGAAAATACAACTTTCCGACCGGGCAATGCTATACGGCCTTTTAGTATATTTAGTTTAATTTAGTTTTTTGTAAAAGAGATAATGGAAGCCCATCGCGAACATTCCGATTTTTTATGAAATTTTAGCAAGCAATCGATAAACATTCCTTAAATGTTAGTATTTTGAAGGGGTTTTTTTTAGGTGGGGGAGAGCGGTGTGAACATAATCTTGAATATAAAGATTTACATAATTTGAGTTTTAATTAAATTTGATTCATTGGCATTAGACATTAATTTAGCAAGAATTCATGAATCTCAATTTCTTCTAAAAGCTCCTTAAGCTTAAAACTTAACTTTTAGACATTTTGTAGTATCAAAATAATTTAATGGATTTCGATCAAAATTGGAATAATGAATGTAGACATAATGTTCAGTGTCATCATGTCTTGATTTTAATCTTGGTGCGGGGACATAAAAGTGATACGAAACTTGTATTTTATTGGTTATTCTATACGTCCTAAGGCAGGTACTTTTCTAGTTCTAATATATCGTTTTTATTAATGTATAGTACTTCTCTTATTTTTTGTTTTTCTCTTCTATTCCTCATTACATCTGTTGCATTGTCGCCGTACCAAAAAAGGGTATATGTTATATATACGTATTCGTAAAGACCCAAATCCGTTTTTTACTTTTCTTTCTTTTACTATCTACATGTGTACGTTGTGCGTTTCTTTCTTCTTTTTCTTGCGACTGTCTCTTTTTCCTTTGCGGCATATCGCTCTTTTGTAAATTGTGTATAAAAATATATCTTCAAGTGTGTATGTGCTTTCTTTTTCATTGTAGAGTTTTTTTTTTCTATTAATTTTCTATTACTTTCTTCTGTATGTCTAGAGTAGTTTCTCGTTTTTCCCTCTTTCCTGTCCGTGGTAAATCAGGTTCGCTACTCTCCTTTGAAAAAGGTGGCTGGTACGACAATCAAAAAAGGTATATGTTGTATTGTCACCGTACCAAAAAGGCTGTATGTTATATATACGTATTTGTAAGGACCCAAATCTGTTGTGTGTGGGGGTGTATACGTGGCCTAACTGAATTTTTGTGGTTCTTCACTATTTGGATCATATGTTGTCTTATATATATATATATATATATATATATATGTATATATATATATATATATATATATATATATATATATATATATATATATATATATATATATATATATATATATACTGAAAACTGAATAGGGCCGACCACTTCCCTAGATGAGTTCATAATTAACGGATACTCAAATTTCTTAGAACTGCACGCCTGTGGAACTCTGTTCCGTCTGCCTGCTTCTCTCCGGACTACAACTTGGATGTCTTCAAGTCCAATGTTAACAAATTCCTAATGAACCGCCCCCTTAAGTAAACATTTCAGCAAATCTCCTCACTAACGTAATGTACTTGCAATAACCCTTATCCCTGAGTGGCTTCCGGGCCTTGATAAGTGGTGATCAATGTATAAAATATATATATATATATATATATATATATATATATATATATATATATATATATATATATATATACACGTAACAGTCTATTTCACAGCCCGTGATTAGTCTCGTCTATGTGTGCTGATGCGTGCGTGTGTGTCAGACATGTATTTACGACATACCTTTTAAACTGCATTGTTTGCCCTCTGTCTTTTGACCTACCTGGAATGTCATCTATCCTTGGAGAAGCTGGAATCTGTTGAACAAAGACGTTTCAAACGACCCAAGATGATGACTGGTTTTATATAAAGATTTTATTTCACTTCCCAGGTGTCGTTATGCAGAAGAATGAAAAGTTAATATCTGGCCTCTGGGTTCCCCTAGTCTCCATTTTGAGACATGTCACCTACCTCTCGAGGGGTGGGAAGACCCATTAACCGCTCTATTCGACGTCTAAGATCTATCTCAAGCAATGCTCCAGCAAACTGAAACACATGACAGATTACACGTCAACTTCCGGTGCAAACTTGACCAGATCACAGTTTGACAAGGTTTGACATGTTTTGATAACCTTATCAAAACATAGCTTCACAGTTCTTGTTTACTTCGCCAGTTAGATAGATAGATAGATAGATAGATACATGCATACATACATGCATACACACATGCATACATACACTGATAATTAGATAAATTGATAGATAGACAAATAACAGATAGTTTACTTTTCTGCTCTGCCAACTATATTACACATACCTTTAATATTCGTTGATAATTAGAAACATTGCAAACAAACAGAACACGTAACCAATTGTATAAATTTTTATTCTGGCGCAGCAGTAGCAATTGCAAACAACCACAGCAGCAACAGCGACAACTCGCTGTTTACGATTTTGAATCTGTGTTTGATTTATCAGGTTGGTGCTGATTGGTGCAAGCATTCAACTTTCTTTCTGACTTGCCCAATCAGAAGCGACCTCCCAAGCAGGTTGAGCACGTGATAAAAAAAATGGGTTAACACAAATCTGCTTTTTCTTTTCTACCCACGCTGATATTTACTTCCGTTCCACTTCAGGAAGATGCGACACAAGGTCAGGAAAGTGGGAAACGTCAAGCCAGCGCCCCTGAAGGAGGAGCACTCTGGCGTCGCAAAAGTTGGTATTTTGGTATCGCGAGAAATACGAACTTTCACGAGCGTTTCCGGGCAGATAACGGAAAGAGCTGAAATAGGCCAACGCAGAGACGCTGACAGAAAGAAAGCTCAAAGAACCAAAAACTAAATGTTAAACTTTTATTTCAATAAGAAAACGAAACCGAAATAAAACATTTCTTTTTTTTTTGGAGGGGGGGGTCAATGCATTTGTTTGTTTTTTTTGCGTGAACGAAAAGAAACAATGAGAAATGTTGCTTTAGATGTATTATTTTTGAGAGGCCATTTTTCTTTTTAATGAAAACAAAAACAAACAAAAAAACGAGACTTTTTTCAGATTTTTTATTTATTTTTCTCTAGATGTGATGTATGGTTTTTTGTGGACATATGATTATATTATTTATTTTAATGGGTTTTTCTTCTGGAGATGGCGGGGTGGTTGGGAAATTGTCTTTATCTCTAAGAACAGGCGATAACAGCGGAGGTAGAAAAGAAGTTGTAGAGAAAGTGGAAGTAAGCTGAGGGTACAATTCCGCTACCTGGTTCAATATGGAGACGCAAAGATCTTCTTTGAATTTCTGTCTCCACATGAACTCTGTCAGGTAGCTTTCTATTAGGTCCATGTTAGTCCCACATTGGACTTTGTTCCTTTGCTTCGCTTCCTTCCACATTCTCTCGACGTGATTCGTTGTCACGCGTGTAGTAGGATCGACAAAGAGTATTTTGTGGTTGACTTGACTGACTTATTCTACCCTCTTCTCCAACTCCGCTGTACGCCCTCCAGCAGTTGGATACGACAGTTGTCTCTGGCAAAATGTTTTTATTATTATTATTATTATTATTATTATTATTATTATTATTATTAGAAGGAGGGTTTCAGCATTCCTGTTCGGTACGGTAAGTAGGACACCCCCCTTCTCTGCGGGGTCGTCCACCTCCGAATACCCAGAGCGGTTGCAGGGCTCTCCCAACATTATATTTTCTTCTATTAAAGAGGGATTCGTCGAGCTCCACCGTGTGGGCGGGTCTCCAATCTGGCGATTGTTCTGCAGGAAATACTCGGCGTATACATTTATGAAAAAATTCTTCCAGTAAGACATTGTATGTTCCGTTTTGATGTCGCACTCACGTCTAACGTTTTTGATTGTTACTACAGACCAAATCTATAATATAAATCTCACCTGTCTGTTTAAATGTATGTATGTATGTATGTATGTATGTATGTATGATTTATGTGTATGTATGTATGTATGTATGTATGTATACCTAAAACTTTCGACAGAGGTGACGGATTTTCACGAAATCGGTATCATTTTGGAGCTCGATCCTTCAGACGACAAATATCAAAATATTGGCCAAAAACATTAATTCCTTCACCCTCAACTGGCATTTTTCTACAGGGAGGGTCGCTTTTTTCGCTGATATTTTCGAATGTTAGCAGCTGAAGCGTTACAATCTTCAAAGGAAAAAAATTATAAACACACACACACACAATGCCTTCATGACCTTGGCTTCAACATCAGTGTACGATATGTATACTTCAGAAATTAACACTTTTCTCTTCCCTATTGACAGGACATTTGTTTGACACCACGAGAAGTCTTTAACCATTTTGTCTTCGTCCATGCTTTGTGGACATTCTATTACTAGCAGGGATACTCGACGTTGTCCGGGATTGAATGAGGATTAACGAATGTTTCACCTTCCCATAGTTTATTGTCATGGTGTAATCGCCAATTTTTTCAATCAGATTAGTTGAGCACCCACCGCGGTGCACCGGAAGGATGTTTCACATGCCTCCTCGCAGTGACTTAGTCTACAATCCATTGCAATTTACATTGCACTGTAGAGAAATTACAGTTAATTTAATTAAATTATTTTATATAATGGCTTGAAAAATGTTAAAAGTGCAAAAGTCAAGTATCATGGTTCAATCGTGCTTTAAATATTATTATCATTTAATAAATATTTTCTTAATATTTCTTGGTTTTCAAAGATGTTCGATTTAAATTAATTTTTTTTCTCGTCTTCTTACTAGAATATCATTTGCCAAGTGTTTCGGCATATCTTGGCGGTTTAAGTTATCTGCCAGAAAACGCCCGTGAAACTTCGGCTGCAGTTGGGTAACTTCTCTGCACAAATACCCAAATTCTTGCCGGGATTTTCAGAATGGCCGGCAGAAGAATTTTTTTCTTTAGAAATTTTTGAATAATGATAAAAGATATATATATATATATATATATATATATATATATATATATATATATATATATATATATATAAAAAACAGAAATTTCGTACAGATTCCAGAGTTCCACATAAAAATTCCCGAGTTCAACAACGTTCAATGCACCTGAGAAATATCGGAAATAACGTTGGCCAAAGCATTTTGAGAATAACATCCAAAATGAGAATAATTCAAATAATCCAAAGTATAAAATATCATCTTCCAAACATCTGAAACATAATGGTCAATGGTATTGCTAATGTACACGGAATCTATAAATGTATCTGGCTAAAAAAGAAAGAACAATGTAACATAGCGAGGATGTGCATATGTAAATACATTAGAAATGACGTCACCAGTAGGAAAAATACAGACTTTAAAACGATGACGTTAGAGACAGGAATAACGTTCGAGATCACATGATAGGCGTTAATGACGCTGGAAACGATCACGTGATGGACGTCAAAGCGGCAACAAGAGCATGAGGAAAAATAGCGAGTTGAAGTTCTTTTCTATTCCTTGTCTTCTTTGCGACTGAGCATACAACGTGTTGGTTCCCGGGTAATGTTATAACAATAAACATTTGGACGATTTCTTTGGAGTGAAAGGGTGTGATGATAAAAACATAAACTATTTTTTTTATTCGCAGCAATTAAAAAAAACATATTTTTCGACGAGTTTCTGTCTAGATACCAGTTCTGCATCCAAGTACAATTAAACTTCAGCATTCCTATCTCGTCGCGGTTAACAACCTAAGAAAGGCCAGAAGAATAGTTGGCCGAAGCGTCGTTAAATAACAACTATAAAAGATGAGGATAATGGTTCGCAAATAAATAAATAAAATAAACAAATTACTCATCTCAAAAGAATTCCAATAATTAATTATATATATATTTAAATATTGGAATAATAATAATAATAATAATATATATATATATATATGTATATATATATATATATATATATATATATATATATAATTATTGAATTCTTTTGAGATTAGTAATTTGTTATATATATCTATAATATAAAGCTGAACGTGTGTGTGTGTGTGTCTGGTCACGAATAGGCTCCTATATGGTTGACTATTATAGAAAATTGATCACATATAATGATAGAAGATGTATCGAGACACAGGAATGGGTATGTTTGATATGGCATAATGATGATTCATTAAAATTGTGGGGTCTGCACACGCGCCTGGTGCACAAAGTATGGAAATAAAAAATTTAAAAATTAAAAAAAAACGTTTACAGGTGTTTTTGATATAGATGTACATAAAAATACTTTGATAAGTATGTTTTAACTTAAATAGGGATGGTATAATAAAATTGTTGGGTCTGCGTTCGCGCCTGCCTTCCATAGAATGGAAATAGGCACAAACTTTAATAAAGACTTTTCATATCTATCTGCGTAAGTATACTTTGATAATTATGTTTCAGTTTGAAGAAATATGGTATAATAAAATTATGGTGTGTTCGTTCGCGCCTGACCTCCATAAAATGGAAATATGTCACAAAGATTAACAAGGTTTTTAATATAGATCCACAGAATATTGTGATAAGTGTTTCAGTGTGAACAGGTATGGTATAATAAATTATGGGATTTATCTATTTTATTTTTACTTTCATCATATTTTTCTTTGGTTTTGATATCCCCAAATTCGAAGCTATCTCTTTACAACCCTTTCTTTTCATAACCTATCATACTTTCATAAATCAGAGTCCATTTTCTGTAGGCTGTTTATGAACCCAGTAAACGACGGGTACTTTTGGTAGTATATATATATATATATATATATATATATATATATATATATATATATATATATATATATATATATATATATATATATAACAAATTACTCATCTCCAAAGAATATATATATATTTATAGCCATTCACATACAGTACTGTTTCATTGTATCAGAACTCATCAGTGCGGCTAGACTAGCACCTCCCCCAAGCCGAGGGTTGAACCGAGGATTGAACCGAGTGACGTAAATTTCAAATATCATTTCCATTCGTCTGTCATGCGTAAATTTCAAATATTTTTTTTTCATTTGTCTAGCATGCGTAACTTTCAAATAATTTTCCATTTGTCTGTTATGCGTAAGTTTCGAATTGCATTTTCATTTGTCTGTCATGCGTAAGCTTCAAATAAAATTTTTATTTGTCTGTCATGCGTAAGTTTCAAATGACATTTTCATTGGTCTGCCATACGTAAGTTTGAAAATTTTATTACAAACATATGTGATAGACTGATGAAAAGGCTATTTCAAACGTATGTGACAAGCTGATGAAATGGCAATTTCAAACGTATGTGACAGATAATTCAAAAAACTTTTCAACCACATGTGACGGACAAATTATAAAGCTATTTCAAAATATGTAACAAACTCATGAGCTATTTCAAATATATGTGACAAACAAATGAAAAAGCTATATAAAAATATATGTGACAGATAAATGAAAAAAGTTATTTCAAACATATGTGACAAAATTAATAAACGCTATTTTTAGCATGTCTGAAAGACAAATGAAACAGTTATTTCATACAAATATGACAGACTAATGGAAAGGCTATTTCATGCATAAAGACAAACAAATGAAAAAGCTATTAGAGACATATGTGAACGACTAATGAAAAAGCTATTTTAAACAAATTAAAAAACTATTTAAAACATAACAGATTAATGAAAAAGCCATTTCAAATACGTGTGACAAATAAATGAAAAAGCTATTTCAAACATGTGGCAGACTAATGAAAACATATTTCAAACATGTGTGACTAACAAATGTAAAGTCTGTTTCAAACATCTATGACAAATAGAAACAGCTAGTTTAAATATATGTGACAGACAAATCAAAAAACAATTTAAATTATATGCGAAGGACAAATAAAAACTATTTCAAACAAAATTAACGGACAAATAGAAAAGCTATTACTAACATATGTGACAGACTAATGAAAAAGCTATTTCGAACATATGTAACAGACATATAAAAAAAATTATAAAACATGCGACAGACAAATATAAAAACAATTTAAAACATATGCGACAAACAAATAAAAATGCTATTTTCAACATGTGACAGACAAATGAAAAAGCTATTTAAAACTTATATGAAAGACAAATGAAAAAGCTATTTCAAACATATGTATCAGACAGATGAAAAGACTATTTCATATGTGACAGACTAATAAAAAAAGCTATTTTCAATATATGTGTCGGACAAATGAAAAAGCTATTCCAAACATATGTGACAAACAAATTAAAAATCTATTTTTAAAAATGACAGACTAATGAAAAACCTATTTCAAACATGTGTGACAAACAAATGAAAAAGCTATTTCAAACATGTGACAGACTAATAGAAAACATATTTTAAACATGTATAACAAACAAATTTAAAATAAAACATACTTCAAACATCTGTGACAAACAAATAGAAATAACTACTTAAAAATATGTAACAGACTAATCACAAAACAATTTAAAGCATCTGGGATAGACAAATAAAAACTATTTCAAACAAAAGTGACAGACAAATAGAAAAGATATTATAAACATATGTGACAGACAAATGAAAAGGCTATTTATAAAACATGTAACATACAAATATAAAAGCAATTTCAAACATATGTGACAGACAAATAAAAAAGCTGTTTTCAACATGTGACAGACAAATGAAAAATCTATTTCAACCTTATGTAACGGACAAATGAAATTGCTTTTTGAAACATATGTGACAGACAAATGAAAAAGCTATTTCAAACATACATGTCAGACAGATGAAAAGACTATTTCAAGCATATGTGACAAACTAATAAAAGAGCTATTCTCAACTAATGTGGCGGACAAATGAAAAAGATATTTCTAACAGATGTTACAGACTAATTAAAAGGCAATTGAAAACATATGTAACAGACAAATTTATTTTTAAATGTGACAGACTCATGAAAAAGTTATTTAAAACATATGTGACAAACAAAGGAAAAACTATTTCCAGCATATGTTACAAACAAATGAAAAAGCTATTTCAAACATGTGTGACAGACTAATGAAAAACTATTTCAAACATATATTACAAACAAATGAAAAAGCTATTTCAAACATGTGTGACAGACTAATGAAAAACTATTTCAAACATATGACAAACTTATGAATAAGCTATTTTAAATATGTGATAAACAAATGAAAAAGTTATTTTAAACATATTTGCCAGAAAAATGAAAAATCTATTTCAAACACATGTGACAGACAAACGGAAATTGTATTTCAAACTTAAGCATTACAGATAAACCAAAATACTATTTCAGACTTAAGCGTGACAGACATATTGATTAGTCTTGTTCATGGTTTGACATATCGATTATTTTTCCACCCGTTTATTTTCAACGTAAGTATAACAAAACACCGAAATTTCTATTTTAAATTTTCACGTAACAGATCGACTTACGAATATAGCCACCTTTAGACGCATCAAACATAATGTGTTTTGTTGTTACTGCTGCTGCTGCTGCTGCTGCTGCTGTTGCCGCTGTTAATAAGTACATACTTATCAAGGTCAGAAGACACTCAGAATAAAGTTTAAAGAAATGGGTAAATTGTTAGTTGGATGATGAATAATATTATGAGGGGATTTAAAATGTTGGCATTTGTTCATTATTCTCCTCCAATTGAAAAGACAAAAATAAAATGGAAATAAAATATCGTATACCAATGATAAAGTAAATAAATTAAGCATTTTTTTAACACAGAAATCAAATTCTATGATTAAAATACAAGAGACGACATTGCAACACTATCTTGAAAGCAGGCTGATTGCAGAAGGAAGATAACTCCGAATAATTCAAAGTGCAAGATTTTTTAAAGTTGTTCTTACTATAAGAAAGGGGAACATTGGAGAAACTCATATTCCATTCAAAATTATTTTCTTTGTAAAAATAAAACTACTCGATCAATTTACGTGATTTTTGGAATATGATATATTTTTTTGCCAGGGATATTTACACTACACAGATTTTTGTTCATTTTTGTTTTTAATACTGGGGAAATTCTGGACACGCACCAAAATGTTTAACGAAAGAAAAAGTTTGATTATGAAAACAGTTTAGTTGTCTAGCAATGAAAATTCTATTTCAAACTTGGAAGTAACAGACCGACATACGGACATATCGACTGACTGGCAGCGCGAGCCTCTTATAAAGGCACTTGGGTGCATTTAGAAATTTGGAAGTAAGAATAAAACAAGAATGAACATTAATATAAGCTAGTGGACAAGGGAGGTAACTGCTTCTGACTTCAGCAATTTTTTTTTTTTTAATGGCCGATAAAAATGCAACTACTACTATTCAATGTTTGAAAGAAAACGATCTCTAATGAAACCTGACACAACACGAATAGACACGAACGCGATATTCTTTAATCATTGTTTGTTATCAATTTTTTATATCTAAATTTCAGTTCATATTCAAATTCAACAGACTGTTTTTTTTTGTTTTGTTTTGTTTTTTACATTATCGACCCGTTATATTTTTTTGTGTGACTACAATTTTGACTGCTTTTCGTGTGTCTGTGTATATAAGCGTTTCTCGCTTCTACGTGACTTCCACGTGGCAATTATTATTATTTATTAGAAATCGATTATTTATCGAAATCAAGATTGCAATAGCGTAAAATAAAATGAATTTTTTTTTAATACTATTTTTAGAAGAGTCAATTATGAAATGAAATCAACCAGAATACATTTCGGGTTTATTCATAAACAAGTCAGCCATTATAATCGTTTGTTAACAATAAAAATAAAAAGAATGAATTACTTTGTAACTCTTTGAAAATTCTGAGGAATGACAGTTATTTAAACTGGCGTTAAACTTCCTATTTACTTGCCTCCCCACGAGGGCAGAGTTAGACACAAGGTTGGTTTTTAATCCAGCTCCCCAAAATGGGGCATTCTTGATAGAAACAAAAATAAAAATTGTGTCAGTTATAAAGGATTTCTCTTCCACTGACCGAGGACAGAAAAGATGAAGTGTAGCATCAGAACAAATACTACACTATGATCTTGGCCTTCGAGCCAAGAAATTCAGTACTGGCTTTAAAATTATTAGCAAATCGTCATGGTTAAAAGTTTTTTTTGTTTGTTTGTTTTCTTTTTTTAATCCCAACAATTTATAAATAATGGCTAAAACAGCATTAGAATTATGAGTAGTTTCATAACAATTTAATGACCAATTTATACTGTAGCGATAATTTAACTTTCAAAATTCGGACATGTTGCAGTATAGACAACAAAACGAAAAAGTGGTTTACAAAAGCAGCAAATATAAACATTAAACGTTACCAAAGGCAAGATAAGTTACTCTTTTAACTACCTGAATCCGTGGTTTAAATTATTTTAAAGTGTTTATTTAAGGTCGGGTACTGACTTTAGAACAAGAACAAAATGGCTGACACGAGACGGGCATCTTACTCTAAAATTGAAAACTGAACAAAATATCGATAGAAATCCACCCAATAAATGTTATTGAAACATTAAAAATAACGTTCGTGTAAAACCTGTCGGAGCATTTTTTGTTAATTTTCGTTTTTTAGAATGATTATCGAGACTTCTCAGATGACCTTCTCAGGTTTGCTATTTTGTTCTTGTTCTAACGTCAGCACTCGACATTACTTGCGTTTCGAAATAAAATAAACGTTTTAAAATAAGTTTATTTAAAATATCATCTATGTAGGTAGAAAAGTAACTGATTTTGCTTTTGGTAACATTTACTTGTTATAGTTGTTGTTGTTGTTGTTGTTGTTTTACCACTTTTCGTATTGTTGTATATATTAAAAAACTGCCCTGTCAGAATTCTATTCAAAGAAAAAAAGTCAGCGTATTTTAAAAATTAAATAAATAGATGAGAAAATAATAACTCCTGTGCAACGCCTAGTAGGTATAGTTAAATGCAAATAAGGTAGTGAATGTCTTTTTAGATATATTTTGTTTGTTTTTCTTTTGTTTTTGTTTGCTTGTTTTTTGTTTTGTCTTATTTTGATTTTGTTTGCTTTTTGTTTGTTTGTTTGTTTGTTTGTTTGTTTGTTTTTTGTCCCCCCCACCTTAAAATTTATCTGGTTACTGGCCTCATTTTAACCTGTCATGTCTGAAACATAAGTTCATGAATATTAGATGAGTAAAGATGTCACGTCCTGTAAAACAAACAAATTGCTTTTCTTTTTCAAACAACGTATTTAGTTAGGCTAGTGGCACACACTTGAGGTTAATTATAATATAGAGACCGTTTGAATATCTCTATTTTATCTTCTTTTTTATCCACATTTTGGGTGAAATTGATTGCTGGTCTTAAATTATATTTCTTGTCCTGAAATAAAATCCTAATTTTCTTTTAAAAATGTTTAAAATCGAACATTAATTCAATATTTAAATCATCAGACTAACACCCGCGCATGCGCAGTAACATTTTTAATACGTTGTTACTGTAAAAAAAATTTCCGACTACATTTTAAATGAACAGTTTACACCAGGGTGATCACATTTAACTTTCAAAACCAGATAAAATAAAATTAAAGAAATCCCGGCGTTTCTTGGTTATTAGGGCGAAGTTCAAAAATCAAAATATTGAATTTCAAGTAAAACCAATGGTATATGTTTAATTGCCATGTCACAGAAATGAACATATCCAAAAATTACGAAAAACGATAGGACAGAAAATTAATTATTAATAAAAATAGTTTTTGAAGACAGTGAAATTGAGTTTTGCAAAGAAAACTAAACAAAGAGGTCGACTCGTAACAAGGAAGGTAATTATTTTCTAAAATCTTAGGTCAATGTAGCAAAACTCGCTGTTCGCTAGGCACCTCCAAAAGTCACCACAGAATTACCCACCCCCTATATGTAAAACGATGTAGCTTTATTATAAATCAATATTATCAATATAACTTTTGTACCATTTAAAAGAAGAAGTAAACTAGTAATAATTTTTTTTTGTTTTTTCATCGTACGAGAATAATGAAATTGCGAGACGAAAATCGCGTTTTAAAATAAATTGGCGCTTTAAAATAACGTTCCCATGTAGTAAGCATTTCGAACGTGAAAACATACCCGTGTTTAATAAATCTAGCAAAAGCCAACTAATCGTCAGATTTTCGTGAAATTTTCGATACTTATCCATTTAAAAATGAAATTACATATAACATGCAGTTTCCGTGAAATATACGAGAGGAAATATGTTTTTAGTGCGTGTCCCTCCCCATATTTATTCTTTCGAAATTTGAACAAAATATATTTAAATCTATTGAAATTTCTATTTATTATGAAACATAAGAGTTCAAATAAGTAAAACATATTTTTTTTTAATTTAAATACACGTATTGAACAAAAATTTATCTTGAAGTTGCAATTAAAAAATCATATAAATTTAATATTATTATGTTTTTTTTAATAGCGTTCTTTTTTAAAAATTAATATATACTATAATCAGTTGAATTGCCAAGAAAAAGAAACTTCGTAAACATTAATTAATTTTTAAAAGGTTAAAACGATTAAAATTCCATTATTTCAAATTGTATTTATTACAACATAGATTTTTAATTGTGTTTACATTTTTTTTCTTTAATATTAAGTTTTTATATGAACATGGCTCTTATCAGCTATGTTATCTCCAGATCCAAACCGATTTGAAAATATTATTGCATAAATAGTAAGCATTTTGTAGCCCCCATCATATTTTGTTTGTCTCTTTTTACCGAACAAAATATGGAAGCCCTAGTTAACCAAATGAACATTCAGTAAAACCGTATTTCATGTTTAATATACAAATGTTTATAATGTTATTAATCATTAAACTGTGTAAATCTTAAAACCTAAGAAAATTATAACAAAGATTAATTATTAATTGCAGTTTGAAGAAGATAAACAAAAGTTTTAAAAAAATCATTTGGTCGCTTCTCCATTTCCATAGTTCGTATAGTTAACACAAATCTGACCTCACGAAATCATGCTTTCTTTTTTTTTCACATTGTTTTGGAAATACCTAATGTTCACTAATTGTCTTCGAAAACCGTTTTTTTTTGTTTGTTTTTTTTTACATGGGCGTCACCACTTATCAAGGCCGATAGGCCACTCAAGGATAAGGGTTAAAGAGTGTAGAGTAGTCAAAAGGACAATATAGTAATCGATAATAATGGAAGTTCGGTAAATTTGTTAACTTAAGTGGAACGGCTCATCAGAAACTTGTTCACGTTGGACTTGAAAACAACCATATTATAGACAGCTGGAAAGCAGGAAAACGGAAGACAATTCCACAGGCGTGCAGTTCTAAGAAAGAAGCTTTGATCATGGAATCTATGTTTAGGTTTAGGCACAGATAAAGAGTGGAGAAAATTATTGATAATGTTTTCAGCTAGTCTAGTGTTTCTTGTGAAAGTTTGGCGAGGGGGGACCATAGATTGAAGCTCAGTCGAACACTTTCCATGAAAATAACGATAAAGCAGAGACAAACTCGCAACCTCTCTTCTGTGAGATAGAGGTTGCAGCGAAGAGAAAAGGACATCTCCCACGAGGCCACGAAGTCTATTTTGAACCCTATCAAGGCAGGACAAGTCTTTTCTAGCAGCTCCTGCCCATATGTGGCAACAGTATTCCATCGTTGGACGTATCTGGCTCTTATATAGTTTTCTTTCATGATTAATTTTCTACCTGATTTTTTTTTTTTACTTGAAAATCAATATTTCGCATTTACGAATTTCGCTCCAATAATGAAGAAGCGCCAACTTTTCCTTTTGCATATGACATAACGGGTTTGTTTTATCCTTAACAGAGATATGAAAAAGTGATCCACAAACAAATATATAACAAATAAATGTTATCAAAGGCAAGATAAGTTATTCTTCTACCTATATGGAAAAGGTTTTAGTGGTTGAAAAACATATAGTGTCGAGTATTAGGTGACAACAAGTAAAACGGTCACGAATTGACACCTAAATATTTGAAGTTTTGATAATGACTTAAAAATTTTAAAAAATATACAAAATACCGTTAGAAACCCACCAAATATATATCACTGAGACATATATTGGATAGGTTTCTAACAGTATATTGCCTTTTTTTTATTATTAATAAATCATTATCAAAATTTTAAATATTTAGGTGTCAATTCGCGACCATTTTTCTTCTCACCTAACCCTCGACACTATATCTTTTTCGAACCGAATAAACATTTTAAAGTGAGTATAACTAAAACTTTTTTAAGATAGGTAGAAGAGTAATTTAGCTTACCTTTGATACCATTTATTTGTTATAGATTTGTTTTTGTTTTTTTGAAGACTTTTTCGTACCTCCGCGGATTGTAAAACAACCCCCAACATGACATGGTTTTTGCTGTTTGAAAACAAAGTTCTAGTGCCGAATAATGGATTTTAAAAGAAAGGCATTTCAAGTGAAAAAGTTATTAATACTTACGTGTCTAGCTAGATACAGGTAAAAATGGTGACATAAAGATAGGGGGGGGCATAGATTTGGAAGCCGATTTATCATAATTTTTTTGTACTTTTTTATTGTATTTGAAAGTTAATAAAGTTAATTTCCAAAAGTAAAAAAAAAAAATATTTGTACACGTAAAAAATTTTTTAATGTTTTCACGACGAGCTAACCAATTCGGTTAAATTTTGCAGTTAAATAAATTCATTGTAAAAATCCTTTGAAAGAGAAATATTAGTTTTCTAGGTCTATTTCAATAATAATTAGTAAAGTAAAGTTACAAGATATTGAATTAAAAAAACACCTTGTTTGTACAAAAAATAGCTTAATTAGCTGCCAAAAGCGAGAAATTATATTGGCAAAATGTCAACAAAACTGAAGTCTCTGAAGATGAATTATACAGAAGCCTAAAATCCTAGGCAGTCGAAAGGCTGTCTGAAAATGACGTCAAGTAGTCAAACGGAGGTAGGAGATGCTGTTTTTCTTTTTTCATTTTTCTTTTTTTTTTCTCCCAGTTGTACATCCGTACATTCCTCACTTAAACGTTTGTATGATTTTTACGATTTTTTAATTTGATTTTTTTATGTTCCTGCTTTTAAGTTAAAACATTTTTTTGTTTCAAGATTATATAAAAATTATCTTACGCCATGCAAGAAAGGAAAATATTAGAATCTTGAATATAAAAATTATGCGAAATCTGTAATTTAAAAAAAAAGTTGCAATTATAATTTTTTGTGTGCGAAAATATAAAATAAGCAATAATAATATCGGTAGTTCGAGAAATTAATTTTTCCTCGAGTTATATCGAATTCATTAATTTTAGGGGCTTTTTTTTCGTAATGTTTCCGTAAAAATTATTTTTGTTTATTGTAATAATTTACAATGCTTTATTTCCATAAAAAAAGCAAAAATAAATTCATGCATTTTTTTTTCACTACTGAAAATCATAAGTTTAGTAAAGGTATTTTTGTTTAGCAAATAATACATTTCCACTAAGATTTAAATAAAAAATAATAGGTTCATTATATTCCGTGCTCGTTATTTGATAGATACTGAAAATTTCATTAAAATTGGTTAATTTCCTGATTTTGGGGTAATTTTTAAGTAAAGGGAGGAGTCAAAATGTTTATTCATTTGGAGCATCGGCATTCATTTTGCATGTACCTAAAACTAGCATAAATTCTAAAATAACGAAACATGATCTAGTAGATGTACTAAATTTAGTTTTTACAACAATGATCCACAATAACGGTCCGACATTTTGTATTTTGAAATGGCAGCTTTTAATTGAAAGCAAGGAGGATAAACCAGTTTTATTAAAATTGATCGATTGCAGTTACCTTCCATGGATTTTGAGAACTCTTTCCTATTAAAACATACGATAAAATTGTATAAATTGATAAACTTGGACATTTTATTTTTACTTGTAATTACTGGATTATTTTTCGTAATTTTGTATTTAAAAAAGTGTCCATTAAAAAAATTAATTCAATAAATGTCCAGTAATTAATGAATTCTGTTTTCTTACTAGGTTACTGGATTAATATACTTGTTTAGATTTTCCGAAAATTTTTGCAAAAGTCTCGTGAATTTTGTGATTGTTTCACCTTGTCTCGAATCGAATTCTTCCAAAATAAAAAGGAAAGATGCCAAGCTTTAACCCTAGCTCGAAGTCGGGAAGTGCTTTTAATGTTTTAATTTAAAATACGATTTTATTTATCGGGAAGTGCTTTTAATGTCTTATTTTAAAATACGATTTATTGAAAGATTTTAAATAAATTAGGGTGAAATAGTAAGGCGCTTCTACAGAATTGGGACGAGATTTTGTTGTCGATAAATGGATGTTTCGGATAAAAAACAATGGTTTCAACTGATTTTTATTTTTTTATTTTTATTTATTTTTTTTTTTTGACAATTCTAATGAGTTACAATGGTAGCTTCCAAATTATGCAGTCAAAATCACCTGAATATTACTGAATTATTAAACACAACAACTTTAATCGTGTAAGCAGGTGAAAATTGCCGCCATCTTGTTTTAATCAAGACGGAAAATTACTTCCCTTTTGAACTCTCCTGTGTCTTACGGTCGTTTTTATCAAGTTCTATTTTTTTATTTTCTTTAATAATTTTCTACCTTACCGATTTTCGTAATTTTATTATTTTTTTTAGTACTCATGAAGGCACTTATTGATCCGTGCTGAAATAATAACGTTATTATTTAAAAAGCCATTCTTAAAATGGAGAGGGGATGGTGTTTTGTACCTATTCTGTACTTTAACCTTACAATTGAATAAAAAACATATCATAAAACTTTAATTAAACTTGGAAATATGATTTTTAAAAAATAGCGCGGATCAGTAAGTGCATTATTAGCACCTTTTTTATATAATCATCTTTAAAATACGAGGAATACGTAGATACCATTGTTTTCATGTGAAATTCAGTATTACGATTTCATGTGAAATTCAGTATTACGATTTCCGAAATTTCGTCTCAATAGTATCAATATCTAGCCAGTTCTTAATAAGAGGAGAAATCTTTCTAGAATGAGGCAAGTTTTTTTTTTTTTTTTTTTTTTTTTAGAATGCTCCTTAGATCGATTAGAACTAGATTTTATCATACTGAAGTTAAAATAAAAATGAGCTTGTGTTTAACTTTGCCATCGTGGACAGGCAAAATAAATAGGAACTTTAAATCCATTTTGGGACGCAACAGTAAAGGGTTATTAAAAAAATGACCCTTCCCTCAAATATATATGCAAACCAAAAAAAAAAAAAAAAGAAAAAGCTTTTTTTGTTTTTGTGTTTTGCTTTTTTGTTTGTTTTTTTTTCTCGAAAAAGCAGATACAAAAATAACTGTAATAGAACATAGCGTTTATTTCTGTACTCATTGACACTATTTTGTGAGATGAGTGTTTTATTCATTTATTTATTTGCAATGTCAAAAACAAAATCCATACATGACATATTGATATTTTTCGAGTAGTCTGATTCTTAAAATAGAACAAATCAATTAAAAATCAATAATGAGAAGGTTAAAGAGATATCAAAAGAAAAACGCTCCATAATCGAACGAATCTAAATCTAGTTTCATGCGAGAAAAAGGCGTCAACGTGTTTAGCGGGAGATAACTATGTCAGTCCCAAAGTCAAATTACATAGTTGGAAATAAATATAAATCAGGCAAGCGTTGCCAAATTGGTCTTGGGTGCGTGCAAAATGAATGGTCGATCCCTAAAATATATAAACATTTTGACCTTTTCTTGCGCTTAAAAAATCACCAAAATTCAGGAAATTCAGTGGAATTTTCAGCATTTATTAATTTACGATTACAGAATATAATGAACTAATTTGTTTCCTTTTTTTATTTTTATTTTTTTTTGTTTAAATATTAGTGAGAATGTATTATTTTGTGTAAACAAAAAACCTTCGCTAAAGTTAAGTATTAAATACTAAAAAAGGGACGCATGAATTTATGTTTGCTATTATGATGAAAATAAAGCGTCATAGATGTTAACAATTATTTTTTTTAATATTTCAGGAACATTGCGAAAGAAAAGTCAGTGTTAATGAAATCAATATAACTCGAACAAAAAGTTAATTTTTCGAACTAACGATAATATCATTGAATTGAGCATTGTTTCTTCAATATTTCACCACAAAATAAAAATGTTTTTGCTTATTCTTTTCCCAATGAATAAATTGACAATATAATCAGTGATTTTAATTGACTTTTTCACACTTAAAATGTACTTTTACTTTTATTTTAAAAAAGTTCATTTAATTTATCGTTACAACACGTTTAAGAATAAATGGGTATGCTTTATCATCCACAGAGATTTGAAAAACGATAAAAATTCGGCCCTTCTGCAGTATACGAACGACAGCCATCTTTTTTTATGCGTTTCACTAAATTGCTACCAGGTGGCGCATCCCGGTCAAAGAACAGTGGACGATAACTCCTAGGTTTTGTTGATTCTTCAAAGTTGCTTTGATTCGAAAAATATTTTATGTCAATTATTTTTTTTGTTCGAAAAAAAAAAATCAAAAAAACAATTTTACTTTATAAAAACCCAATGTTGCTTTCATTGCAAAATTGTTTGATCGAAGTTATATTTTCTTGCGCAGACTTTTAAATAAATGTTTTTACAATTATATATTGTATTGATACATTGTATGCAATAAATAATTTGGTTTTCAAAAATTTTTCTGTTCGGAAAAAAATTCTTGTTTGTTATTTATTTGACTAAGAGTGAGTTATCGCCCCCTGACAATGGCCGCCGTCCGTATACTGCTGCAGTCGAAAAAATTCAAATATATAACAAATAAATGTCATCAAGGGCAAGAAAAGTTACTACTTATCTAGAAAAGTTTTTAGTGGTTTTACTCACTTTGAAACGTTTGTTCTGTTCGAAAAACATATAGTGTGCAGCGTTAGATGAGAACAAGAAAAATGGCCGCGAATTGATAGCTAGATACTTAAAGATTTGATAATGACTTACAAATAAAAATAGAAATACTGTTAGAAACCCACCCTAACTTGTTGTATAGTAGTACATATTAAGGAGATGATGGGGACATATATAACAATGATGAGGGAGAGAAGACATTTTTATATATATTACAGTTCTGGAATGCTTGGGACTTCATATATATACTGACTGGAGATGTATACAAGTTATTAACACAGAGGAGGGGAGATGCATAATCCTTGAAGGGTTACACAATGTTCATTATAGATAATGATAATAACAATTACCTTTTCTGTTGTAACTGAATGACGACACGAGACAACACGTACAAAACATGATGATGACTTCTTTATTTATTGGATCGATCGGTCGAATGACGTCAGGAATTCACTTGTATCTACATGGTTAATCTTCTACCCCTTCGCCTCTAAATGGGAACCCTCCTCTGACCATGTCAACTCTTGGCTGATCAACTCTCTCCGACCGACAGACTGCAAAATCCGAACTCATAGAACTATATGGAGAATTGTCCTTTGTCTATGACGTCAGAAGTGTATTTTTCAAACGTAACTAATTTCACGTAGTTATGCATGTGTTTGTCCAAAACATACTTCTGCAAACAAAAGAATCCTCTCCTAACCTATTTTTTAACCTCACCTATCTTTTTTTTTTTTACAATATATTTTTAATTTTCATTCTTTATTCTTTCACTGACATATTAATAATCCGGTTTCTAAAATAATTAACAATAACTTTAATTTCTAAGATTTCATTTCTTAACTTTACCTACAGGGTTCGATTCTAGGCTTATCCTAATCTAATTTTCACTTATTTAATATTCTTCTTATTTACATGGAAAGGGGACAGCCTTTCCCTGTAACAATTATAGTAAAAAAAAAAGCTGAAATGTTGGGAAACTTTCTGGATTAATATCTTATACATATAGCTTAAATTTCAATGAAATCGGATATACGCTTAGTTAATAATGAAGACAACGAAAGGAAGTCTTATTTTAACATTTAATAAACAATTTTATTTGTCATTTTCGTTAGTAGCGTTAGTAGGTTGAAGTGTTCTTGTGTAAAGATAAAATTAATATTTTTTCGGCTTGTTGAGAAGAGAATAGTTCAGTTCCGTTTACACGTGTTTATAGCTAGTAGCCGTTGGTACGAAGGAAACCGGTTAAAGGAGAAAGAAAAGGCAAAGTCTACCGTGTGTTTGTGTGTTGTCGTGCGTGAGTGTGAGTTGTATGTTCTTTTTGGGTATAACACATGGAAATAAATATGAGTTTGAAGAGAGCCATTTTTAGCTTGTAGTACTCGCGTTCGGCCGTATATCTATCTATCTATCTGTCTATCTATCTATCTATCTATATATATATATATATATATATATATATATATATATATATATATATATATATATATATATATATATATATATATATATATATATATTGGCAGCAGGTTATTATTCAGACACGTCTCCTTGAACATGACGGAGTTATTCTTTTTTCCAATCTTGATGAATAATTTTTCAATTTGTCGAGCAGTCCTCTTAATTTCAGTAGGTTACTTATACAGTATGACACCCAAAGTATGACGGACATATTGTTCTCGAACACTTTCTATCGGTGCATCTGATTATCTTCAGAAGCGATTGTTGTTTTCGTTTTCGTTTTCTTTTTCTATGAGGCGTGATGTAATAAGACCTCCCCCCCCCGGCGATGTATGCTGCTGGCAGAGCAGCGAAAGAAAAAGAGAGTTTCAGATTTCGCCTTTTATGTACTCGGTCACGTGATAGAGAGCTGGCTTGTGATTGGACAAGCCAGGAGGAAATGGATTTCAAATCTCGAATCATGAGAATTAGCTTCTGCCTGTGATGTAGCGAGTGTCGGCTACTACATATGTGCTTGAAATTTTAAGGGGATTCTGCCCCCATGGGTCACTTGAATGTGAGGCACCTAAATTTTCGGAACATAGAGGATAAAGATTTTATACATATTATATAAATTTCATCAATATATGATATATTTAAACAAGATATGATCATAATAGAGGCGGAATTTTCGACTCCCATCATAAACAATAGCAGTAAAAACTTGTAAAATAAACTTGATTCATTGTATTTTTTTCTATTTGCATTATTCTCAAGAAGAAAGATTCTTAAAAGTCTTATTTTTTATACTCTCCGTGAATTTTCGAAAACTTCCCCAAAAAGCTAAAAACGGGAAAATTGGAACCACATGTTATTTCTATATATTTTGTCATAAAAATGGAAACAGTGAAATTTTAAAAAAATTCTCTCAAAAATCAAATAATTAATCGATTTCTTTAATGTTTTTATAGACTTATTTTTTGTTTAAAAAAAGTGCTATACTATATATAAACTGAAATAAAATAATATACAAGAAAAAAATCTCATATTTTACTCTCCTCCCCCCCCTCAACGCGATCTTATCAGAATATTATTGGGGTGGGTTACATATTAGGTTTTTTACATATTAAAATATACTGGAATGATGAAATATAATATATTTAAATTTTGGTCACAAATGTTGCCGATTTATACGATTTTTCTCGATTTTTCGAAAAAAAAAAGAAGTTGGAAAATATATTAAAATTATTTAAATTTTACAAATATTTTAAAAAACATTTATTATATATGATAGTTTTTACCTGTGTCATTTCAAACGATTTCTGAAACTATTTCTTATTTTTTTCATGATTAAATTTTTCACGGTTTGTTAATATTAAATAAAAATATGAATGTTAGTTTATTTCCATACAAAAAGTTTGTATGGAAAATAAGTTTCTGATAAAGTTCATTTAAGAATTTAATTAAGATTTTAAAAAACTTATTTTTAGGATTTTAAAATTGATATTTCCTAGAATAAAGAGGAATTTAATAAAAATAAGTTAAATATTAAATAAAAATATAAATGTTAGTTTATTTCCATACAAAAGTTTTGTATGGAAAATAAGTTTCTGATAAAGTTTATTATTTAGGATTTTAAAATTAATATTTCCTAGAATAAAGAGGAATTTAATGAAAAATAAGTTAAATATTAGTTTTTTCGGGTTACAAATGACGATATTAAAAATTAATATTAAAGGGAATTCTGTCAGTTAACGGGTTCCATATCAAACCGGAAGCTAATTGATTTATGTGTTTTCTGCTTACAATATTTTCTGTATATATATATATATATATATATATATATATATATATATATATATATATATATATATATATATATATACATATATATATATATATGTCTTTTTAATAATATTTTAAATCAAAGGTAAGATTTTACTGTTATATTTCATTTGAAAAATGATTGAACAAAAACTTTAAAAACATATAATATATATTTGTATTAAATATTTTTGTTATATTTTTAATGTTTTATAAGACCTGTGTTTTATATATCTGCGATGCCATAAGACCTGTGTTTTATATATCTACGACGCCATAAGACCTGTGTTTTATATATCTGCGACGCCATATTTTTTCCTATGTTTTGGTTATTTTGTGACATTCAAATCAAATTTCGTCCGTTTTATTCAGAGTAAAATAAAGAATGTTTATATGCGATTTAAACCCTGATCCTTATTCTTCTGTATAAAGTAAAAATTACGATGAATTAATTTCATTTTACTAGTTTTTACTTGTATTTTTTAGTTATGGTGTCGAAAATGAGTGTCATACCTAGCTTTAAAATCTGAAAAAGGAGATTCGGCCTAGATAGCTCTTCGGGTTGGGAAGCACTTAGAGGTTCCGGACCACTTCCATTGTTTCCCACCTCCTAAATTGTACATATATATATATATATATATATATATATATATATATATATATATATATATATATATATATATATATATATATATATATAGTAGTGGGTGGAGCTTTGCCCGGTCGTAAAATACGCTTAAATATGATATTTTAATTTGTCCAGATTTTTTATATATTATTATAGTCGTGATTTGAAAAGTCACAAAAAAGTATTTGGACGTCATCATTTAGAATCGAAACCAACCCTGTAGCATGTTAAGCTGGTGACGTTACC